>NW_005054539.1:702130-785518 GCF_000277835.1 Geospiza fortis | reverse complement strand
GGCGGCGAGGGAGGCAAGGGAGGGCTCGTGGGGATGGGTTTTGCGAATAAAGTTTACGCACGTGTGTGAAGTGGAGCGCCGGCGTGCTAGGGGGGAGTGGAGGAGATGGCCGAGGAGATAGGGGGGATTAGTGCTCATTAGGCACAGTTTGCGCGGGGCTTGTGCGTGATGGGGCATCTTATCGCGCCTGTAGGTTACAGATGTGAGAGGGCATTGTGGAGGGCGTCGTGGGGATGGGTTTTGCGAATAAAGTTTACGCACGTGTGTGAAGTGGAGCGCCGGCGTGCTAGGGGGGAGTGGAGGAGATGGCCGAGGAGATAGGGGGGATTAGTGCTCATTAGGCACAGTTTGCGCGGGGCTTGTGCGTGATGGGGCATCTTATCGCGCCTGTAGGTTACAGATGTGAGAGGGCATTGTGGAGGGCGGGTTTGGCTCCGTGCGCCCCGCTCGGAGCGGGTGCGGCTCTGCCGGGGCGCGCTGCGCTTGGGGGCTTGGGGGGATTTTCGGGTTTGTCTCTGCACAAGGACCTTGTCTCCCTCCGGAGGACGGGTTTGTCTCCCCGCTGTGTTGCTTCTCGTTCTTAGGAACGCCTTTTGTCACACGCTAAGTGAACGCAGTGAATGCTTGTGCCATGGTGAAGGTTGGTTTGGGCGCTAACTTCTCGACCTTAATTGATTCCTGTAAGTTTGTAGAGGAACCCTTTGAGTCGTTAAAGTTATGCCAGCGTGAGACATCTGGTCAGTGAAAGAATGAATGAAGTTTTTGAAAGGCTTAAGTTCATTGCCTGAAGCTCTAAGTCTTAATGATGTCACTAAATGCAGTAACTTATGTCTGTTTCTAGATTATATCATAAATGTAACTACTGAAGTTTTGCTCTTAGGTATTAGTTTGCTCCTTGTGGCTTTGGATATGGCAAACTTTGCATCCCTGAGTAGCTCTTGCCCTGTTCGCTTTTGACCATGTCAGTCATGCCATCTTTAATTTGATTTTTCTCTGCATTGCCTGCTTGGCAATACATGGAAAGAAACAAATGGAAGATGGAAGAAACAAATGGAATGTGGGAGAGCCTTTGCACCCATTTGCTCTTTCTGAATCTTTCATGGCATTCATCCCCACCTATGAAGAGAAATTGACTTCATAGATAGTGTACTCTGTAACTTGACCATGTATTGGGATGTTTTAAACTCCCAAGTTAAGAAACACTTTTACTTAATTTATCTTTTAATCCTCTCATCTGTTAATCATATAAATGCTCAATAAAGTTGCATGCAATGTTTTTTTTTTAAATTCTTTTCTCCCCCCCACCCCCCCGGTGAGGATGCTCTCTCTAATAATGTTGATTTCAGATAAGTTGGAGAGGGAAAAAAAAAAGGAAAAAAGCCATGATTTTTATGAAAGTTCTTAATTTTGTCATGTAAGCAAACTCAGTAACAAAGATAAGAGGCAAGCACCAGATAATAAAGCTGTTTCAGCTCCTTCACCAGGAGGAATTTCTTTTTCCCCTCAACTAGAGTGTGGTCAAATACTTGGTCTTGTGTCTGGAACAATGGAGATGCCAGAAACCTTTGGCAGGATGAAGTCTGAGGGCAGATGGCTGCAGTACAGAAGGAAGGACAGGAGTCATCTACAGCAGTTTCCACACTGAAATCCTTTGAGTTCTGCTGACAGCTGATCTTGCAAGTTGATTGATCCTTTCCTCCCTCTTCCACTGAAGGGTCTCACTTCCCTCACTTACACCCACTACTGAATCAATGGCTTGTGTGGCCACACTCTAAATGGGATGTTAGAAACTTCTGCTGAGAGGTGGGAAATGATTGGGGGATGGGAAAGAGAAAAAAAAAATTATAATAGAAAAAGTAAGTGGGTTAATGTTTGTTAAAACAGTAATTGGTAAACCACTTAAAATTTAAAACCCCTAATTTTTACCTTGGTGTTGTCTCTGTGGGATCCTGTAAAGTACCTTCTTTCATGTAAGCCTGTGGTTAATAAATGTTGAATACATTTAAATTTGAATAGTGTTGAAAATTGGAATATAGCAGCTTTCCTCCCTTATTCTCCCAGTGTAATTTCAGTGCTTCTTTGCATACAGAATAAGAATTGCTTTAAGGGATAGTTCTCTGGTATCCTTGTTTTCTTGAGTATTCACCTACTTTCTGCCCTTTCTCCTTCATTCTGAGGCAGCCTTTCCTTCAGATTCCATGGATTTTTCATCTCTCTGTTCCCCAGGAACCAGCAGCATTAAATGAGTATGTTTGGAAAAGAAAAGCTTTCACTTATCTGAAGGGCAGCATGCAGAACATTTTTGCTGGGAACAAGTGTCAAGGTTCTGCTTTTCCACATGGATGTTCACTGCTCTAACAATTCTCAAGGCTAAATATGTTACTCTGTGATTTTTTCTGTTTCCCTCAATGGAAATCTTTATATTTTGATGAGTTATTTCATTGCATTGCTGATTCCCATCTGCTCAACACCCACCCTTTCCCCCTTTCCTGTCCATGTTATCCCTTACTAATTACTGCACTTGAAATGGGATTGGTGCCTTTGCTCCAGAGGTTTTTCCATGTTGTGTGGAACAGGCAGCACTGACACAGCAAGGCAGGAGTGTTTTTCAGTGATAGCTCTAGCCAGTGGAGGGCAAAATTGTCTCTTGTATTCCTTCATGGGAGAGTTATCTTCTGATGGTTAATAGTTTAAGGGTGCCCATGGAGTGTCCCCAAAGTCCTTTCCAGCTGGCTAAGCTACCTATTGGAGTAAATAAATCAGCCTCTTCCTTGATACATTTTGTTTGTTTGTTTCAGAAGTTTGTACTTAAAAGCTCCCTCATGGAGTGCTAGAGCATTTCTGGAAATGGTTCTGCTCCTTTTATGTATTCTCTGTCTGATAGTAATAAATTAGGAGAGATTTTTAAAAAAAATACACAGTAATTCAAAGGATTATGGAAGTATTAAATGCCTAATCTGTAAAAGCAAATAAGTCACCCAAGAAAACTTTAAAAATGTGCGTTTTCCACCTATCCCTAATGCATTGCGTGCTGTGCTAAGTAATTTTACTGGAATAATATTTAGGAAAGATAGAGCCAGCAGCTTAGACATGAAGAAGCTGCCCCATTTGTATTGTGTTTGAAGACTTAAAGCTAGCAAAGAAATGCTGTAAAATTGGTAATTCCTTGCTTGTGATGAAATACTCTCCAAGTATCCAGGTATTTGATACAAAGCCACTTATCCTTATGACTACTGAGAGTATCTGTGGAGAGCAGAAGTCTTTTTTTTCTTTTCAATTTGCAGAAGTGTGAATTTTGTTATTTTTCAAGTAGAAAGAGACACTTTTTTTTCCCTATTGCCTGTCCCTTATCTTAGTTTAAACCAGAGGAGCCCTCAAGCTGATTTTTGCTCACTGCAGTCAGTGTTGGTTGTCAGATGTTTTTTTGTTGAAGTTGCAGAGTAACTTCATTAGCAGGGATCATCTGTATGTTCAGGATACTGAATTTTGGGGGAATCATGTGTACTGTCCGTAAGATTTTATTGGAAAATATGAATTTATGTGAAGAATGCTCCTGAGTGTACATGATAAAGATTTTGATTGCATTTACAAAAATAGAAGATCCATTAAAAATAGCAGAAACTAATGACACTTAGGTAGCAGTGTTATCATGTTAATACTAGACATCAAATACCTTTGCCAAGCAATGCTTGAACATAAAATGTTTTGAAAATGATGGTCAAAGACCAATTTAGTTTTCATTAGAAGGTGGAAAGAGAAAACATTTAGAAATTCAAGACAGGAAAATCTATGGTTGTACTTAAAATATCTGGGAACCTGTTCCCTCATTTTCAAATAACACTGGTTTTGGTTGGCACATAATTTTCCTAAATAACTAGAAGAGTTTTATTTCACAATCCTAAGCAGCTGTAATATTATGTCTCATTATGGGATAGCTTTCCCTAATGAATATAATGATAATTTGCTCTGTCTGGCAAGTCAGGTCACTTGCTGCAGTTGTCAGTGTAGAATTTCAGTTGCCATTAAATGTGCTGTGTGCATAACGGTCACTTGGCTTGGTGTCCTGGTAGCTGCCTTGGGTTCTTCAAAAATTTGCCTTTCACAGGGAAGACTCTCATTGTCAATATTTAAGTTGCTGTTGTGGGTTTTGTGTATTTGAATAGTTTGGAATGAGTCATTTGGTTGTTGATAGTTGTTAAGGTTTTGAGGTTATTTTGTGACCTTGCTCTTTCCAAGCAAACAAAATGGCACATAATAATTTCATACGCTGAGATCCTGACACATTTTGTGTCCTCTCTTATATAATCTCATTTGGTGGTGATAACCTTCCTTAGCTTTTCACCTGAGTGCCTCTTCATAAAATTGTAAGGTAAATAATGAGGTAACTGAAGTAGCAACCAAGGTGTATTTTAAGTCCAATAAATTGTGTAAACAGAGGAACTAAAATTATTTTTCTGTTAGTGATGAGCAGGTTGACCAAAAGGTGAGACTAGGGCAACAAAAAAATATTCTTAAGTATCTTGAAAGCTAGAGATGCTTTTAAGGGGAGATAATTTACTAGTTTATATCTTCTTTAGGAGAAACATGTGCATTTATTCTATACACATACACGTATAGAATAAATGACACATTCAGTCATACAGTGCTGTCTCTTGGCTTCCTGTGTCAGCCTTAGCATCATCACTAAATTGTTGTGGGTAGAAGGACGTTTTATGTGAAGAAAAAAAATATTTTATGAGCACAAATATTTTGTAATGCTGACCTAGATGCAACCAGCTGTGTTGGACTCTCATAGGTGAGACTTGGTACTAAGGAAAATCTCAGCAGACAAAATGTGTAACACCTGGGAAGCTAATAATGACTCGAGTTTTCAGTCAGGTGTGCAGTTATGTTATTCTGTTTTTGGTCTCGAGTTCTCATTTGTAAGGAGCTAAATCTTTTGGTATCCTGATTATTAACAAAAGCCAGGACTGTGAGTTACCTTACCCTGAAGGTGATGATACAGATTTATTGAAATAAGAATTTCAATATATGAATTTAATTCTGGATGTCAGAATTTCTTCATTGGCTCATGGTTCTTTAGGAAAAAATGGTGGATTTACCCAGATTTATCCACAAAAATGATGAAATATGGCTCTGGAACATCATGAAGGTACGCCTTTCAAACCAGGAATGTATATGATATAATTGGTGTTAAAACAAGAGCACACAGGGAGAGATGTTTGTTTTTGTGGGATTGTCAATTTCAGGTGTAAATAGTAGGGGAAATGTCCTACACTTAAATAAAATAATGAATAGGGACTTAGGGAAAATATATTCTGTTTCTTCTCCTGTCTTTTGAAAACAAAGTGAGGAAACTTTTTTTTTTAATGAGAAAGTGAAGGAGTATATGAACAACCAATGACGTTAAATACTGTCAAATACTGAGAACTATTCTCAGACCTGTAGTTACTTTACACGCCTCTCTTGTTCTGAAGCTTAGGAAAATGTCTGACTAAGACTCATGTGTGTCTGTGTATGACTGATTAAAACAAAATTGATAAATAGACAGTAATGAGATTTGTAAGTGGCGTCAGGCCAGTCTTTTTAATTAGAGCCTGCTTGCCATCTGAGCAGCTGCAGCCAAGGGGAAGGTGCAGAGTGCTCTGCTCACACCCATGAGCAGCCGAGTCATTTCACCTCTGCTGAGGACAGCATGCTTTATGGAAAGGTATAACCTTAAGGTGGCCTTACCCAAAAGAGGCAAGCCGTGCTGAGAAGGGAAATAGAAAACATTTTGCCTTGTATTTTAGTGGTAAGTAATGTTAATTGTGTTTTCTGGGAGCAGAAACTTGAGAAAATTAGAAAGGAGGATCTTCGGAAATTAGAAAGGATTAACAGGCAGAAAATGCACTTGTGGATTTAAATAAAAAATCTGTTTGTTTTACAAGTTTATAAAGCAATTGGGTGTCTTAGTGGAAGCTGCATTTCAGGTCCTCAAGTTTACTCAGAGGTTCTTTCAGCACCACTACCCAAAGACCTACACAGAGCTTGAGCGCTTTTCCATCTAGGTTTTGGTGAACAGATGTGCTGTTGGAGGGGTGTAGGTCCTCATGGTGCAACCTGGGCATGCACTTTGCCTTCAGATGTGAATGTTCAGTACATGGGTTTTGGTAAAAGCAGTAGCCTAATATCATCTCCTACCTCATTTTCTACACATTTTTCTCTTAAGGGATTTTTTATATGTATGTAAACTCTATATGGCTGGTGCATAAAACCATTTTTAAATAAAGGCATCTTAGGTATCTATCTTCTCATTCAGAAGGCTGGCATGTATAGACTGCTTGTGTTAGTATCTGTACTTTCACAAAATAGTAAATGTGTTGCTGAAGATTTCTTCCTTAGCATTCAAAGAAATTCCATAAAAATTACTGGATTTCATATCTAAACAACAGGAGAGAACTTCTAGGGGTTTACTCACTGGTGGTAGAGCTAAATTCCAAAAGGTACTCCTATTTAAGTCTTTTTTTTCTGTCTTTACTCCTCTAGAGAGGCATAGGGCTTTTTGTACTCTGCTAAATGTTTCTGTTTGTTTACATGTAAGTAAATAACTGGAAATTAAATAATTAGGACATTTAATTTTAGTACAACTTACTATAAATTCAGTTTAGACCAAAATGGGTCGTTGAATACATTATTATTATTGAAGTGGTATGAATATTCTTAATAGAAAACAAGCATATTTTCTGGACTGTTGTCATCTTAAAATACATGCTCTTTCTTTGAAGAAATGAATAGTCAGATATGCAAAATTATTCAAGCTGCCCTTTTCTGTTGGGAAGTATTTGCTCAATATGGTATTGCATTACCTTAAGTCTAATACTAATATTGTGAATGATTAAAATAATATGAACACCCCTGACTGTAGATTAAAGGTCTGTAAATCTGACAAGCCTGTGCTGAGCTCTGGATTTAAGATCTTAAACTTGATATTTTATTTTCTTCATCTTGCATAGTAAATTAGCAGTGGAATAAGCTCAGTTTTGGGACAGCCTATGTCTTCAGACATGCAGTGCAGGGTAGGGCAAGGATCAGGGTTTAACCTGTGCAGGCTGGAGTTATCCATGAAAGCCATCTCAGAGAACTGTATAGTCTGTGTGCTCTTCATGTTGTTCAGTTCTGTACTCTTTTGTCTTTTGCTCCCTTGGCTGTCTTGTACATAAATCAGAATTGTGATTTCTTTAGAACTGTTAAACTGTTTCATGCTAGCATTGCATTAAAACTTGCTTGGCTGGCATTTTTGTGCCTTCTGAAATTTGCATGTCCTCAGGCAAGGTATTTATTTTAGATTGTTGGTTAGTTATATTGCCTCTTATCTAATTGCTCAAATGCCTTTATGTTGAAGATTAGACACATAGAGCAGTTCATGGTTATAAATTCAAGTATAGAAAACTTTTGGTTTACTATTTGCTTCTACAGTAGCATAATAAACATTAACAGTTTTTGTCTTAGAAATTAGGTTTTAATACATGGCCAAGGATTTAGTGTAGTCCCAGAGATGTGCATTGACTCCATTCTGGAAGCAGGTGAAAGGAGAAAGAAATGGTGTTTGATGATAACCAAGAGGACATGCCTGAAAGAGTGGCTGGATTTTTTAAGTAGACACTAGACCTCAGATTTTTGGAATCCAGGGCCTTGTGATATGTTGAAGTTGGGACCCTACAATCTAAATTTGGAGCCACTTAAAATCAGTAGTGCCTGTTGAAAATGTTGATTCTAGTGTTTAAATGAAATTGCCTAAAGTGTTTGACTTCATCTTCAGTTGCAAATGTTTGTGGATCATTGTGGGTTCTTAGCTGGCCTGAAAATTGAGATTGTAGCGAACATCAACTTAAGAACCAATTAACTGAAAAAAGCTGTATAACTTTAAATTTGCATGGGCCTCACTAGCTATGTGAAGGGTGAGAAGCCAGTCAAAAATATGTTTGAGTATGTATTCTTTTAGGAACTTCTCAGCTTGCCACTTTTGTAGTGCACTTTACTAACACTGGTCAAAAGCAGACTTTTCAACTCAGACATCTCCTGTTGGCCAAATAGGCCCAAGCATGTAAGCCCAAGATGAAGACATCAGCCCCCAAATCCACAGGTGGATCTGTATTTGTGTTGAAAGTGTAATACAAGGTCCTAAAATACCATTTTTGGATCAAGTACTCAGCAATGTCACCAGGCTTTTTCTTTTATCAAAACCTCTTGGCACTTGGTATGAAACTTGGCACCTGGTGTAGCTTTGTGCTAGGAGATTGCTTGGATGCCAGGCAGGTTCAGAGCTGGGATTTGCAAATTCTGAATGCTTCTCCCCTCACCTCCCACTCACAAAACAATTCTGTCAGTGCAGCTTTCTGGTTTTGGAATATGTCTAAGGCCCTGGATACTGCAGCTGACAGATACTTCATAATCAAAGTGTTTAATGGTAGGAGGTGATAAAGGGAGAAAAAAAATGAAAGTAGTGTGAGGAAACAAGGTAAGTAGGGATAGTTACAAACTCTTTTACTTTTTTCTTCCCAGAGCAGGAGTTGGCACAGGAGAGGTTGGAGTTTGGTACTATGGTGCTGTAGCAGCAGAATGCAGGAGAGAGGATGTTTGTAATGAACAGGTTGAGCACAAAGGTCTGATGTAACTGTGGAATGAAATTTGTGCTGTGCTTGTCGTAAAAATGATTGGCAGGAGGCCCCATGCATAGAGTAAAATCCTGTCTTCACCACTGTGGAAAATTATGGTTTCAACTGTGAAAGGAGGTGAAGCTTGGAAGGCATTAGCATATCTCTAGCACCAAGTGGCATCTGGAACTGAATGGCTGGGTTATATCATTCAGTGGTGATTAATGAGGCTCATTGCTCAGGTTGTACAGCCTTTAAAAATTAAAAGGAGAAATTTAAAAGTAGATGCAAAGCAGAAAGAAGGAACCATTGCTTTATTTACCTCTTTAAATACAGAGGGCAGAATGAAGTCTTCCCTACCTCTGGATACACGGAGAGATCTGTTAAGTGCTGTTGTTAAGCTTAGAAACTGAGATGAACTTCTGAGTAATTGTTTTGAGGAGCATTTTGTGACTTTCCAAATGTGTATGTAGCAATGCAGACCTTGAAATGGGAAGGAGTGTGCAGGATGGGATTTTGCTGCTGGGGAGTACTTTGCTTTTTAGAAAATTTCAGAAAATAGTGATTTCTGTTTTCTCTCCCACTCATGAATGTTAATCTGTGTTAGCTGTAGGGAAAGAAAATATTGAAACACACAAAGTGAAACAAGCTTAGAGGTGTAGCGTGCACTTTAACTTTCCTTGAGCATGGTTCTGGCAGCTGCTGAGCTGAATAGTGATGTACCTTGGTGTCATATCAGGAATAAATGTTCAAAATGTTCAAAGGCTGTTCCTCTCTCGAAGGATTACAGTACTGATATGAACACACTTCTGTTTACTTTTAAGTTTTAGTGGAGCAGGTACAGAAACCAGTGAAGTGTGTGTTTGAGTGTTAGATTTTTTCCTTCAGAATTGTGAAAAAAAAACCCCAAACCCAAATAGTGCCATCATTAATGGAGCTATTGCTTGAAACGATTGACCTTTCCACAGCAAGTTCATATAGGTAGAAAAGGGAGATACAGTAAGGTATTATCCCTCTGGAGCTAAAACAGGATTCCACTTTAATTTCTGCCTGCTAGGGGATGAACTTCCCTAAAATGCACTGCTGAAAAATCTCTGCTCACAACAGTTTTGGATTCTGGATTGCTGGTTTTTTACTTCTGTACTGGCTATCTGGCTTTTATTTGGGAAGAGGATGGTGGTGTGTTCAGCAGAAAATAAGGAAGAAGTTCTTTGTTTGTTTTTTTTTAAGCAAAGGTTTGCATCTTTCTCATTCATACTCTAATGTGGTTCCCATGACCATAATGTGGAAGGAGACTTTTTAATCCTCATCCACCCTCCAGTGCTTCATATTAGATAGGGATTATTTTGTTTGCCCCCTGCGTTTGCTGGGACAGCCAAGGTAGGGCAGTTGACCTGGTGCTTTAATGTTGTGACCGGGAGTAGTGAATGTTATTTTCACAGGCAACTTTTGTGGTGGTTTTGTTTGTTTGCTTGGGTTTTTGTTTGTTTTGGTTTTTGTTTGGATTTTTGTTTGTTTTCTGGCAGGGTTTCTTGGGGTTTGTTTGTTTTTTTTCCAATTATCTTACTATAAGGTTTATTGATAGAGTATGTGTGTTTGTTTGATTTTTGTGTAATAACTAGGATTTTTTTTTGCAGCAGCATGACTGCTTAGATGTCTATAAGTCAATTATTACTCCAAAAAGATTGGACTAAAGTCTGCATTGAGATTATTGTTTCTTCAGAATTGATAGTTACATCTGACAGAAATTTACATTTTATTTTACATCATTTCCCAGAAAGACATTTAAAGTTTGTTTTTCTGTTACCTTATTACAGAAGGGAAGGCAGCAACCTCTCAGCTAGAAATTCACAGTGACCTACAGTCTAGTAATAATTAGAATTAAACAGAGTTAGTAATTTCACTTGGCTGTTTCATCACAATTCCTGTAGGCATGCAGCTGATCATTTTGAATCTCGTAAAATGAAATTTTATTTTACTCACCTTACTAAGGTCAAGTAAAAAGCCACATCAAGTTAATGAGTCCCTTTCTTTGCAATGAACTGAACGTGGCATTTGTTTTTGTTCTGGCAGTCATGAAATCACAGGGTGTTGGCGACAAGTCCATTATTGGCTCTGTGCAGGGTTGCTGAGGGCTTTTACTCCACCCAGTGCATTATGTGTGCAGACTTTATCATACTCGTTAAAACTTGTTTCAAATTGAGGATTCCTTTTTTTTTTTTTTAAAGCAGTAATAAAAGGAAAATAGAAATAGCTCCCTCTCCTTTATTAGCGTAAATGAAAGAGTAGCAGCAGCTCATTCCTTTTGTGACCTGAGGAAATAAAACAAAATTCGGATGAGTTCTCAGCCCCTTAAAGACAAAGGAGGTTTAACTGTTGATGTCGGTTTTTATCTTGCTTTGCAGAAGCTCAAGTTTGTGTGTTACTTACTCTGCATGATGTTACATAGAAACCTTAACAGTGGAAAAAAGGAGATGATGACAAATTGTTCTTCTCAACTTAAAAAATGAGACGCATTTAATGGCCTTTAAAATTCTGTGATTTAAGTTCCCTTTTTCATTCATTGTAAGATTGAATTTCCTGTGTGTTGTTGGTGTCTTTTATGTGGTAGCCAATCTTTCCCCTGCTCTCAGAACAGCCAAACTGGTTTTGTTTTAGCTTCTCGTTTTTGTCTTTGATTTTTTTTTTAATTTATTTTATTTTTGTGTATGATAGCTTTGCCTAAACATTTCTGTTTTGGAATTTTCCTGTGCTGTACAAGATACTCTTTTTTTCTGTTTTCTTTTTTGTTGTTGTTGCATTTAAGGAAGTATAATACATAAATCCAAGAGTTTGTTTTTTGTAGTTGTGATTTTTTTGATAGCAAAAATGCTGAACTGTCAATTTTGAAAACTAGTACAATCTGATTCCTTCTAGCCAGTACTTGAAAGGACCCATAATATATTCTTACTTAGATGGCAATAAGCTCATCATGTTTTAGAACATGTTATTTTCAAACCTCTAGTATTTTTTTTTCCCCTATGAAGTTTTAAATTACACAAAAAATAAAACCAGACCTTTCCCTGTGACTTGTCCTTTTTCCTAGAAGTACCAGGTGTCTGATCAATAGCATGTGTTGGGAAGCAAGAATTTCATCTGCGCAGACTTGAAATGCTCTTATTTACAGCTTCCATGAGCTAGAAGTTGTATGTTTCTTTTTGTTTTGCTTTTCAACTGGTCACTGCTAGGTAGAGTTTTGTTATTTCACTACTGATTTAAGACACAGATATGTACATAGTTTTCTTCAGGCTTTTAAAGGCTCAAGTTTAAGTGGTAGATCATTATTCTACGCATCAAAAGTGAAGGGTGATTAACTCTGTCTGGGTGCACGCAGTGTGATTTTAGAGGCTACAAATGTTGTTACAAATCAGGTTAAGGTTTAAAGGTGAAAGTTTGGCTGAATGACTTTTACAGCTTTAAGTTAATGTATGCAAACAAAGAAACTCTTGTTTTCTACCCATTTGTATCTAATGAGCGAGTAGCTTGTGGTACAGAAAACAAAATGGGATTATTGTGCAGTTTGCCATAAAGTTAAAAGTACATACTTTTTACTTCAATTTAGAAGTTCCATTAAATAGACTGAATCTAATAACTTTTTTTTAGGCTCTTCATCATCTAAATGTAAAGTGAAAGGAAAATGGCTTTAAACTAAGTGATAATGATAAACTAAATGCTAATGGCTTTAAACTATTATAGCTTAACTTTTAGCATTAATGTATTTTTGTAGATTTCTTCATAATGTCATTAAATAATTAGAAGAACCTGTTGAAGTAACACATAAAATGCTCGTAGTATGTTTAAGCTTTACTTCTAGGTAGTTCTAAAGTAGTATTGATGACTTGGATTTTCACTCAATTCTCAGACTTAGCTGTATTTCTGAAACTGTAAGTTCAACAGCATGTGGGAAAAGAATGACCATTTTTTAAATGACAGGGAAGTTATATACAAAGGCAGGATTTTTTTTTAAAGTATCGGCCTGATTGATGTTAAAATTGTAAATAATGACACAGGTAGGGTCTGTCTGTGTCCTCTGTCCTTCTATCTCCCTCCCTCACCCTTAAAGATTTCTTAAATAGCCTAGCAATTGGGAAGCTCTTTGGAACTTCTGTGATGGTTTCTATATACATTGGCTAAAAGTTAAATAGTGTGGATTTTTATAGGACTGCATAGTAGCATAAGAAGCTGTTCAGCTGCATCTGTAGTGATCTAATCTGATAGCCATTCTGAGTGCAAAAGCCAGGGAGTATAAATGGAATGAAACAAAAGGGAAGTGATTAGTGGGAATAAAAATAAACATCTTTTAGTCTCGGTAAATGATACCTTTAAAGCACAGCAGCCTTGTCGAATATAATTAAAGTTGTAAGAACTGGGGTAAGGTGAGTGGGCTCTATTCTCTGAGGTTATGGTGGAAATACAGAGGTCAGGGTTTTGCACTTAGTCTTATGTAAACAGTGTCATGCCTTGGTAAGTCTAAGAATTGATTTAACGAGGTTAAGATAATTTAGAAAAACCCCAAACAAAGTAACAAAACCCCTCAAACAATAAAAAAATCCACCAGAAAAAACAAACAACCTAGGAGAAAACAAATCTGGGACAAAGGTGTATTTATTTGATATTAAAATTTGAGTGCAGCTTCTGTATCTTCTTCTAACCAGTTTGTGGGAAAAGGTAAAAAAGTGTGAAGGATCGACTTCTATTGGGGATGCCTATTGCTGCTGAGCGATTCTGTGGTGTTTGGCTTTGTGCTGTAGCATCTCTCTGGCTTTCCCTGAGCCTGTTCCTTAAAATCTGCAGGTAGGCAGTTGTTTGGTTTTGCCTCTGTTTCAAATTGAGACTTCTTAATAGAACTTTGTATTTCTAGTTTGCGTCCATTGAATACTGTTTTTGTTTGCTGGGGAGTTCAAGTGCTTACGTTGGTTGCACCCATGACTCATAGAACCCTAGAATTGTATGAGTTGGATGTGACCTCCTGAAAGTACTTGTCCAACTCCCCCTGCAGTGAGCAGGGACATCTTCAACTTAATCAGGTTGCTCAGAGCTCTAACCTGACCTCGAATGTTGCTGTATATCTCCCCAACTATAATAAATCTTTATTTAGTTTCAGTGGTTGTAGGGTTTGATTCTCTTCACTAGTGGTTTGGATTATGTATTCAGACTTACGTTTATGCATGGTGGAGAAGAAATTCAGGGGTGTAGGAGTATCCTGACAGTTCTCCTTTCTGAATGACAGGAATTTTGTTTCTTTCACCCTGCCTCATCTCTGACTCCTTGTGTTGAGCCTCCTTTCATTACAGTTCATCATCAGTCAGAGTGAACCAGCAGCTCCAGACAGAACATGTCTCTGGTTAAAGAAGGAGGGCTGGCAAAACCCATATGACTTAAATTGGAAATGGAGTTCTGGAACTTAGTCTGGCAAGCACAGGCACCACTCCCAGAAGTTTCCAGGGCAGTTGCTCAGGCTTTCAGAGGCTTTGTGGAGCCATCCCCCAACTGTGAGCTGGCTGGGACCAGTTTGAAATGTCTGGTTGTATGAGCTGTCACTGAAGAGGGCTGCAGGCTCTTGCAGGAGAGGAAGATGGGTGTTCAATATAGTGATTAAGTATGAGGAAGAAACACCCTGCAGTTCCAGGCTCCAACTGGCTCTGGGCAGCTCTTCCTTGGTGTGAGATGCTGCTTTAATGTAGGTCAGCTTTAACTGTTGTAAATGAGTGTAGTTCTAGTGAGGTCAATGAGCCGCTGTTAATTTACTGCGCTTGAGAATCTGCCCGAGTAGATGAGCAACTAGAAAACTCAAAGGGAAGTGCTTATCCAGCAAGAGAACTTCAAAACCAGAGAGGTGTTTTGTATTTGTTTTCTTCTCCCTCTCTGCTGAGGAAGAAGTTAACATTCCTACATCCCAATGGTGTTTAGTGAAAGTAGAATTTTATTCACCTAGAGAGAGCTTGTAAACTGTTGGTGTTTTGGAAATAAAGGGATAATAGGTGTTTCAGCTGCTCACTCCAGATCCTCTCTTTGCTAATAAAATGAGTGGGTATCACTTCACAGCACAAAACTGTCAGTCAGCATTCAGCATGACTGACATAATTAGCAGCTTCTAGCTGGAGGAGGTTGAAGATTGCTTTTGGTGGAGACTGCAAACACTTGGCCTTGCCTGCTCACAGAACAGAGGCGTCATGGATCCCAGGGGTTTTAGTATGTCTAGTGAAAATTACATAAACACTGTGTTTTACCCCAAAAGCTTACTTGGCTGTGTTGTAGCTGGTGTTTACCTGGTGCTGTGAAATAGTAAAAGAACAGGAGGTAGGCTGGTTCCACCTTGGATGAGGCTCATGAGACTCTGTGCACTCATGAGGCTCTGTGCATTCAAAACTACTTCATCAAAGGCAGGCTTGGGTCAGCCTGGTCCTTATAAATGCAAATGTATGTCACAGGAAATTGCAAGACTGGTAACACTTACAATTTTCTATTGTTCAAAAAAATAATAACCTTACTGATCAAATGAAACCTTGGGCCGTTTTGGCAAGCTAGATGAAAAATCTGGTGACTGCAAAAGCTGTGCCAGAGCAACTAAGCCAATAAAGTTTCCTAATCTAATATCAAATAATGCTGTTTGTAAATCTTTGAGAGGGGTCAGATGCTATTAGTGACTAGACTGTGCACTCCTTAAAAATGTACAAATAAAAAGGAAAAGAGCTTAATTCCATAGTGTACTATATACACACCTGTTGGAGGAGTGAGTGTGCATTAAATGAGGAAAGAAAATGCCAGCTGACTCAGTTTTATTGTTGTCCTCAACAATTCAGTTCTAGCCAGGGACTCTAAGACTAAACTCTTCCAGCTGATGAGATTATTTGGTTACCTGGTTTTAATGTTGTTCTAAGTGTCTGCAGGCCTGGAAAATTTTATTTTGTTCAGTTTGAATTGCAGCTCTTCACTGCTCAGTGCTTTGGTTCCTCCTGCAAGCAGATACATTGAAGTTTCTCATATGAGGTGCTTTGCATAGCAATTGCTCTGTGTTTACACTAGGTGCAACTATGCAAAATGTTTACTCTTTAATGTGCATTTCCTATTTTTGTGATCAAATAGCTCCAGGAGTATGCCTGCATTTTACTTTTTAAGCATTCATAAACATATGATCAGGAGCTTTGCTACTTTCCCTGTCCACAGGCACTTCAAATTAAACGTTTAGCCTGAATTTTTTTGGATAATTCAGAACAGTATCAAGTATCATCACATTGTATGTTATGGGAGTTTTGTGTTTGTGGGATTTTTTGGTGAATGACTGTCCCAGGTTGCACCCTGGTTGACTGTGTAAGACTAGTTGCCATTTGTATCTGGGACTCCTAAGAGACTCTTTGATTCATTTAATTTTCTGGCTGTATAAATTCAGGGTTGTAAAGAAAGCCAAATGAAAAGAGAGGCGCCTCAATATTTCTTTTTTCCCAGCTCTGTAATGTGCTTTGTATATATAAGGAAGCAGGATTCTATGTGGTTTTGAGTTAGGGTAACCCAAGCATGGCCTTAAATTCTCAAGGGCTGCAATCAGGGCTGAGTCAGGTCTCTTATCACATTAGTCTATAATGAGGGCACATCCCCCAGCACAGGTACCTGTTTTGTTTGGTGTCTTCTTCACAGCATGGGCATTCTCTTGCCTTGTGTACATCAGTGGTGGTCCCAAGGCTGCCCTGAGCTGCATGCCTGCAGATTAGGAAGTAATTTCTAGCTCCAGATCAGTGGGGATGTGAAGGCACTTGGATGTCAGCAGATGGTGAGCAATGTTTAACACAGCAAGTGTGACAGAAGGGTGATGGAGGGTTAGAGACAGAGAGGAGCTCAGCCACGTGTGATCTCCACTGATAAATCAGAAACAGGCCTTGTGTGCAGGACTTCCTCAGCAGTTCCTTCCTTCCTGATCTGAGGTTCCTTAGCATGCACAGTGTTGTGGGAGATGACAACAGAACATTTCTTGGTTTGGCTTGTTGGTTATGTGATTGCTCTGTCATTTAGTGCTTCACTTAGGTGTTTGGTTTCTTTTGGTTTTTTTTGTTTGTTTGGTTTGTTTTTGGTGGTTTTTTCCTTTTTTTTTTCTTCTAAGCAGTCTATTCCTCCAGACACCTTGCTTGCCCTGCCCTATTTTTTTTAATTACAGCCTGAGTTAACTTTTCTTTGAACATGTTAAGGTATGTCTCTGAAATAAATATGTATTTTGTTTTGAAAGTCAGATATTATATAATTTATCTGGTGTGTTTTGGAATGTACATAGTTCCCTGGCAACTGTTAAGCAAAATTATGCCTTCATGTGTATTGTAGTGTAGGAAATTATTATTTTAGTTTTAAGTTACATACCAAGTTAAGTTTTTGTTTTTAAATATGAAGTAATACCCTTGGGGAGAAAGTGGGATCAAAAGCCATTTTTATTTAAGAAGTTGGGTAAAATAGTGTTAATACTGCAATTTTGCTAATATTTGTAGCCAGTGAAATGACTTAGCAGTCTTGAGGGCTAATACCCAGTTTCAGGGCAGGTGTCAAACCAAACTCTTTTCCTCCTAAACTTTGTTTTCTATGTTAGCCACCAAGTAAGAGAATCAGACTCCCATTTGTTTTTGGGGTGAATTAAACTAAAGGAGGCAATGTTCAAGACCAGACTGGATGGGACTCTGGGCAACCTGGTCTAGTGGAAGGGGGTTGGAACAGGATGATCTTGAAGGTCCCTTCCAACCCAGGCCATTCTAGGAATGTTCCCATAGTTTGGGTGTGAAAAGTGTCAAAAGCTGTGTGCTAGTGTGCCCACACACCTGAAAGATTGCATGTAAAGTTTCTTAGTTTTCATAGATTTGGTTCAGTTTTAGAGACTATGTCTGGCTTGAAAGCATGTAGACTTAAAACCCTTGAAACTTAAAAGCATTCTGTTCGTATATGAAAAGAAATTTAGGGGAAAAGGTGAAGACTGAATTGAAGTTTATTTCTGAATTGGAACCTGATATAGGGCATCAGAATTTTCAAATAGATTCTTCTGGAAACTGCATTTAAGCAGCTGTTTATGGCATGTATTCACCTTTTCTTGCTAGTGTGGTATGTGTGGGATATCAACAGAGCTGTAATTTAGGGAGTGTGTGTTTTAATTAGCTGGGATCTAGAAAGATTGATGATTCAGGAATTTTTCTTCACTTTTGCTTTTCATTGACTGAATAAAGATGCTTTTATGGGCTCTTTTGGTTTGACCTGATGTAAATAGCCACCAGTTTAACCTAAGGTTCAGGTTGGTTTTGTGTTGTTTTCTGTGGTTCTGTTGTGGTTCAGTGATTGTTGTTTTGGGGGGTTTTCTTTGTGGCTATTGTGTGTGTTTGTTTTAATGGGCTTAAGAAATCACCAATTAGAATGCCATGAAAGCCAGGGAAGAAGATCACAGCACCCAGCCATCAGAAGCAATAGCAATCTGGGAAGTATTCAGCACTTGAGCTAATTAATTCCTCTGTATTAGCCCTCTGATACATTGGCCACCTTTAATTAGATGCATTCATTAAAAAGTAGGTGCTTCTCTAGCTGTATTTGGTTTTTAAGGAAATATTTCTAGCATGAAGGAACTTGATAGAGAGTCTGAAGAACAAGATTTATTAAAATAGCTACACACTGACTTCTGAAATAATTTTACTTTTTTGGGTGTAGCCCTGGAACAAGACTCCATTCAATAGCATGAATGCAAAATTAGAGTGTAGCCAGTATTATCTTGTCATCATAAGGAAGTGGTTTGAGACTCACAGTTGAAGGAATGTTGTGTTAGGGATAAATATTTTATATATCCTTTAACAATGAAGGACTGGTTCCGTTTGATTTTCTCTGTATGTGTGTGCTTTTAAATATTTAAAAAGAAAAACAACAAAAATCCCACCCCAAAACAAAAAACCCCACAGAATTGTTTATCTCTCCTCACTGCATTTATCTTCTATTAGGGATAATTGGAGAGTATTGGATATTCACTTAATCTTCCCTTGGTGTGTATTGCAGGAAACATGGCAGTGAATTGTTAAATATTACAAGTGCTCTTCCTGTGATAAGGTTTGGATACTTTCAGATACAGTTGGAAATATGGATTGGATTTATTTGTCCATTGTAGGATTGCTGACACGATGTTAGGTTTACAATAGTTAGAATTGCTACCAACAAGAAAAAAATCTGGCTTTTTTGTAGTAATATTTGTTACTACCTTATTTTGGAACTGTGTAGGAAGTGTCACATGTGCTTGGAATGTATTGGTATTAATAATGTAACTTTCAGTATAATATTTGAAATAGAAGTCTACAAAATTACACATTTTCTCAACGTAATTAAAAAAGAGCATTTTTCAGTTTCAAGAGCATCAAGAAAACAATAATTCTTTAAGTTTATATATAGCAATATATTTCCTCTCGCTGTATTAAGATATCCTCGCAAGAGTGATAAAATCTTAACTATTTTGATTATATTTTTTCATCTTACTTTTTCACTTTGAACAGTCTTAAGGAGTAAACCTTGTGAGCAAAAATTATATTAGTTTCTAAAGATAAGCTCTTCCCTTTCTTGCCTTCTATGAAATGAAAACAATTTGTCATGGGAATAGACTTCAAAGTTCAGTTAGTAATTTTGATAAATAAAATCATGCACAAATCATTAAGTACTTGTTAGAACAATCAAGTCAGAGGCTCCATATGGCAATTTATTTTGATGCACTCATGTTTCAGTGTGTGTCAGAATTGAGAGAGAGCTGGTTTGGGGAATTGCTAACATGATTAATCTAGTAGGAGTTTTCAGGTCTAACATATTTCAGGGTAGGTAGCTGAAGCTTTATAGTACTTTTGAACAGGTACATAAATATGCAGTTATTGGTCTGTTTCCTGATTCACGTCCTTCATGAGTTTTAGCTTTCTCTCTATTATATGGATTTTTTGATTGCTGAGTGTAGATGCTCGTGACTGTGTCTTGTTCAGCTTTCTTTGCTTTTCTCCAAACACTTTTGTAGGAAAGGAAATAAATTTTGCTAGTTTATTTTGGTATATCATGCATACAAATATATTGTTCATAATACTCTTAAACAGCATAGTTTACAATATTAGAAGGAATGTTTCTTAAAGATAATAGGCAATTAAGTTTCTTACTTCTTTGGTGCACTAGTGTTCAAGCTATGGAGCTAGATTATTTACTGGATCCTTTAATTCCAAATGCAAATCCATTGTACTGAGGTAAAAGTTCCTTTATTTTTGTTCCAAAATCTTTGTCTTGCTTCAAATTCTTTTTTTGAGATAAGTGTGAGGTTGTATTTGTTCTTCCAGATCACAAAGTGCCATATTTTATGTTCATGATACCCAGTTATTTAGTCTGAAATAGATTCATCCTTGCATAGCATACAGATAAAAGTCTGTTGTGATTCATTTTTTTTTACCCTAGCACATTCATCCTTCTCATGAATAGCCAATGGTTTTGACAATTTTCAGCAACTCCTTTTAGACGAGCCTTTAATCCTCTACTGCTGCTTGTCTCCTTCATTACAAACACAGGTTTAGGCATGCTGGAGAGAGGGGGAAATGTTTTCTCTGAGAAAATATTCAGCCTTAAAGAAAAAATGAAGAATGTTATTAAAATAATGACACTTTTATGTTTATTTAGAAAAAAAAAAGTATAGCTTGAATATGTATATTTAAACAGCTTGTTACAATTTGGGAAATTTCACACAGGAGAATGTTGTTTATAAAGTGAATTTTCTGTACCATTTGTATAGAAAGTGCCATTTAAAAAATATATAATGACAAGTGCTTCATTGTCCCTCCCATGCACATTGCTAAGCATTTTTTGTTTGATTCCTTCTACGTCTGAGACACTAATTGGAGGATTGCTATGGTAATGCTGCAGTTTCCTTACGAAATGCCACTCTTCCCCTTGCATCCACATCCTCTTATTGCTGTACCTGGCTTGATTCTGCCATGTGAACATAAGGCCACACTGCTCTTAGTCCTTACCTTTCCCTAAAGGAAGTACATGTCCAACAGCATAAAACTGAGTGAATTAAAATTTAGCATAACACTGGTTACAGAGCAGTGTTGCTCTTGCCTTTTGTATAAACAGCAGGAAATGCCAGGAGCTGCCTTTTGTGTGTGTGTGTGTGTGTGTCTGTCAGGTTGTGGTTCAGTAGAAACCAAATTATTTTTCAGGTGAACATAGTTGGCTTCAAAACATACACACAAAATCTGGAATTAAGTTTTATGAGATGGTTGATAAAAGTAGCAGTGTAGTATCTTACAAATTGCTTATAGCAATAGTCAAAGTATAGAAAGTGTTTTTTACCTTTCTTGTAAATGCAAACAAATCCTTGTACATGGCTAGATATACCCTTTTTAATTATTTTTAATGGAAGACACGAAAGGTAATGATGGTTCCCCATTATCAGACTGATCCTGTAAGAAGAGCCTCATTTGGGGCTTGCAGTTCAGGATCCAACTTCAAGGAAAGACCAAAGATGGACTTTAATGACAGAGAGTGGCAGAAAGGAATTTTGGAGGCTTGTGTCATTGGTATTTTACGCATTGTGTTGTCTCCATATGTATGGATGGTTTGGTCAGACTTAGATCATATGAGCAGACTAAGGTCTTGCTGCCTTCCTTAGCCTGGGAGTGACTCTGTACTCACCCCCTGGAGCTGTGACCTGTCTTCAAGTGACTCCTGTGGATTCCCCCAGAGGAGCTTCCCCTTCTAGCACAGAAACAAAAAGAGGAAAGATGTTCTTGAAGATATATTTGCCATGCTAGTGCAGGCAGGGTTATAACCAATGAATCTTCTGTAATTAAAGCAGCAACTGCATGACTCAGATTTGGTGCTAGGCAGGTGGAATGCTTTGTTGTGGGTAATTAAATTATAATTCTTCGGCTCTTAGTTCTTGATCATTTTCCAAGGAGTTTTCTGACCATATGCATCACCTGTGATAAGACCAACCTTGTCTTTGTTTGACTTACACATTCCTTTCTATGTGTCTAACAACCAGGGTTGTTGGAACTGTGTTAAACATCTGCCTCTGCTTAAAAAAACCCCAAAAACCAGGGTTCAGCTCCTGCTTCTCTCAGTTCAGTTTCTCATTGGAGGGATAAAGTAGGACAGTGGGATGGACTGTGATTTCCTGAATGTTCTGAATATTTCTGAGAATTAAAAATGCATTTTTGAGTTCCTTGCCACCAAAAGGACTGTTTAACATTACTGCTACAGCTTATTTTAATCAGTGAACCAACAGAGAGGAAGAGAGTAATCCTAGGAATATGTATTTTTAAAGTATATTTCATTTCTTATAGAGTCAAATATACTTCTTGGATTTAGATGAATGACAATTAATAGCTAATGAATAATACCAAGTTGACTTTATATTATGTTTCTATTGCATTTAGCAACTTTGTCCAATTTAGCTATTTTTAACCTACCATGTTTTATGAAAATGAATTGTTTTTTTCAAGGAGCTGCCTTTTGTTTTATTTTTTTCATTTTTTATTTTTTTCCCCTTGTTAAACTTCCTCTCAGCAGAAACAAACCAAGTTGGTAGGGCTTGTGAAAGATTTTATATTCAAATGTTTTTACTTAAGAATGTCTTACTTATGTCTGTTGGGATTACACACTTCTGAAATGTCAATTCAGAAAATTAAACCAGCTAGATTTAAAGTTAAAGCATTTAACAATTAAGAATTGGTTACTTAAAATGTAAGGAAGTATGACCATGAGCCAGCAGTGTGGCCAAGGAGGCCAATGGCACCTGGCCTGGATCAGCAGTGGCGTGGCAGCAGGACCAGGGCAGTGACTGTGCCCTGTGCTGGGCACTGCTGAGGTCACACCTCAATCCTCTGCTCAGTTTTGGGCTCCTCACTGCAAGAAGGACATTGAGGGGCTGAAGTGTGTCCAGAGAAGGACAAGGGTGTGGAGCACAAGTGTGATGAGGGCGAGCTGGGAGTGGGTTTTTTTTCCCCTGCAGAAAAGGAGGCTCTGGGAGGACCTTACAGTTCTCTACAACTCCCTGAGAGGAGGGTGCAGCCACCTGGGGGTGGGTCTCTTCTCCTAGGTCAAAAATGAGAGGACAAGATCAAATGGCCTCAAACTGGGCCAGGGAAGGTTGAGATTGGCTATTTGGAAAAATTTCTTCACAGTAAGGGCAGAACAGGCTGTCTGGGGAGGTGGTTGAATCACCATCCCTGGAGGGATTTCAAAGATGTGTATATGTGGCACTTAGGGACATTAGTGGGGGACTTGGCAGTACTAGTTGGACTCAATATTCTTAAAAATCTTTTTCAACATAAATGGGTCGGTGATCACTTTAGTAAGAGCTTAACATCCTACAGTACCAGAGGGAGAAGCATTGGCCACCATGATTTCCAATTTTAAGTGTCAAATTGCTGAGGAAAGAGCCCTGTGTGTTGTCAGTTCCTACACAAAAGCAAAGGTACAGAAGGACTTAGGAAAGCCCTCAGGTCTGGGCTTTTCACTTGGGAAGCTGATCTGTCCCACATGGGGATTTGCTGTGAGTCCACATCCACCACAGTCTGTAAAACTGCAGAAGCTGCAAACTGGAATGAATGGCAGTGGGTTTTGTGCCATATGTGGGAAACAGTGTTTGTACTGGAAAGTTGAATCAACTTCTTAATGTAATTCTCTTTTGTTTATATGGAGTTTTTAAGTGGCTTTTTGTGAGCCCCATCACCATACTGCTGCTGCCAAAGGGACTAATAGGCAGATCTATTGACACCATCTGTCTGTGGAATCCATCACCCGCCTTTCCAACTCTAATAGAAAAGCATTCTTTATAGGAGGAACTATTTCTGTTCCTCTTTTCCCTTCTGTTCCCCTTCCCCTCCCAAGAATCCTCAATGGTGATTCACCCTGGAATTTCCCTCAACTTCCCTTTCCTTTTGTACATCCAGTGAATTTCTCTGTTGGTTCTCCAGTATTGTATGATACGTTGGCAAGTTATATCACAGTATAGAAGCTGTAGGGCAATCTGGACAGAAATAAAACATGAATAGCTAATTTTGCAGATCATTATTTTAAATTGTTTCATTCTTTTGGAAACTATTTGATGTATGTAGATAAAGCTTTTACAACTGGACTGATGGTGCATTAACCAGATTTAATAGTTTGTCTCCTGAAATACTTCAGTGGCAGGAAGGCTTATTTATGCCAGTGGTAGTTGGAATATCCATTTCTTCAAAAATTATTTTGATTGAATATAAGGATGTGGGAGAGGAAGAGAGAACACATAAGTTGAGATTATGTGTTCCAGTAGTAAGTAACACTGCTCAGTCTGGCCATTTGTGGCTGGCAGAAACAGCTTGATGCTCTAAGCAAATTGTGTTGTTAATGGTGATGATTTAGAGGGACATTGGTATATATTTTTATTATTACTGATATATATTTTATTATTTATTAAAATGTACACTTGTGTGAAGATGTGCTGATGCATGGTGATGCTCTTGTTTGTGACTCACTGTGGCATTTACCAATATCTGTGAAATGAAAGTAATACAAGGTCAGTCTCCAGAGCAGTAATGATCACTTCTGTTTGCTGGAAATTGTGGTCAGTCCAAGCAAAAATTGTGCTTTGTAAACGAGGATCTAGCCAAGATAGGAGAATAAAGACACAATAGTTAGGTTGTGAATTTGTCTGAGGAGTTTTATTACATAAAAAAAAATTGGGGGGCTGGGGTTAAGGCAGGAAAAAAGCAAGTTAAATAAAGGTCCGGCTTGTGCCAACTATGAGCAGTGGCAGTGAGGTAATGATGCTATTCTGAGTGCTAGAGGTGATGGGAAGGGGAGACAACTTCACTCAGGTAATGACTTGGGGTTTAGTTGTTCATTACGAGCAAGTTTCTTGTATTTGGGTGTTGTGTGATTCTTTTGTAATGTTTAACTTGGGTTAATATTAGATAAGCAGAGTCTTTAAGTTAGGAAGTCTGTAATACTGATGTTGTAGGTACTTTTTTGATTGAAATGAGCCACCTGACCCATGTAATTTAATGGTAATGAGAAATCTAAGTTCATCTGCTGACAAGTTCTGCAAGACTGTACTTTTTCATTAACAAAAATACAAGGATGACACGAATTTATTAGTACTGTTCATAACTCTATTCCACAAGTATGTTCAAGCCCTATAAACGTCATTTGCAGTAATTTACTTGAGAATAGCTGTTGTTTGTTTCCATCGAGTTTCTTCAAGGATCACAGAGAAACAACCAAACTATACATTCTTTCCAGGGTTCCTGTACTGATCTTTCTCATGACAGTCTTGTAATATCCCTGGATTCTTGTTCTCCTGTCCCGGAATTGACCTGCTGTTTCTGTAGGAGTTAGTGGGATTTCTTCATCTTGCTAGACTTGGAAAGCAACTGTAAGCTAAATTTATGCCTTTATTGCACTAAAATTAGCTATTGGGAATGATGATGGGAGCAATATAAAGATATAATAGATGTCTTTGTAGTTCCATCTTATATCTTTTCTCCTTGATTGTTTAAGCAGACATTTTCTTTTGGACTTTTTTATGAAAAGAATGAATTGGCCAGATCTTTCTCTGCAGTTGGCTCTACAGACCTGAGAAGGTCCTATAACAAATATTTTGGGAGTGCTTTTAAGGAGGACAAGAAAAATAGTGGGTTTTTAAAGTATAAAGATTTGGTATAATGAATAAAAATCTTGCAGATGCCTTGCAAATCTATCATCTGAATGCAGCAATTTGTTGACCTTCAAAATAAAATGGAACAAGTATCAAGACCATATTAGCGTTTTTTTTAAGGATCTCTGTTGGGAATGTTCTTTTTTAGCTATGTGAAGAAATCTTTTCTCCTGAGAACAGTACCTAGTTATAATGCCATCTATCATATTTTGATTGAAGTAGCAACTTAAAACATATTTACTTGGAGGAAATGGGCCAGCCAGCTTTACTGTTACAAGGTTATGTTTTATTTTGGTAATGTTTACCTTTTATGGTTTATGGAAATCTCTTAAGTTTTATCGATTACTATTCAATAGTAGTTTTTGGTGAACATGTATGGGCTTTTTGCAGAATTTCTTAAGGCAGTTTGGTTTTTTACTGTTCAGTGAAGGAGGAACACTAATTACTTTAAATTTTGAACAGTTCTTACATTTACTTGCTGAAATGATAAACTAAAAAAAAAACCTTCTCACCCTCACATGAAGTAATTCTTAGGAGTAGGTTTCTTTTTCCAGGACTGAAACTTCAGTTCCTCTGGCTTATTGTCCATAGTAGGGCACTATCTCGTCCATGTTGGAAACAATACATTATTTGCCACTACAATTTTGTCTACCCCTGCACGTTTTGTTTTTTTTTTTTTTTACCAGTAGTTATTAATAGCATTATTAGCAGAGTTCTGTGTGAGCGGAGAGCCAGCATGCTGTGGAGTGAGTGACAGGTATTTATAAGGAAGGGAATCTTCCTAATGGGTGCGGGGGGGAAGGAGATTGTACATTAGCAAAGGAGGGCAGGTAAATTGTTGCAAAGAGATGGGACTGCAACGAGCAACGTTAATAAGCACGCAAAGCTTTAGACATTTGCATTCCCAGCAGTGTTCTGTGGAGATGGGCCTCTTAAGCATTACTTGTCTTTTTACTTCCCATCCCCTGCTAATTCATCCTTGTCATTGTGAGAGCTTTTAACATAAAAGTAATGATTTTTAGTAATTCACTGTGGGCTTTATGACAGCATTAACAGGAAAATGGTCCTTTTTTTCCTACTGAAGTATACTAAGAAAGGTGTTTTTCAAGGTCAGGGATGATCTCTACTACTTGGTGCTACATGTTTATATGAGTGTTCCTTTTGCTTTTAAGCACTGAAGACATTTATTTTAACTAGGATGGGAGATGTTTTTGGGATATGTTGCTTTGCTTCAGAATAGTGATTAAGTTTGTGTTTTGTTATAAGGCTGGATTTCTGGGTGCATATTAATCCTACTTACTGTGTCACCAACAAAAATTTTAAACAGCACAGGTCCCTGTACTGACCCCTGAGGAACATTACTGTCACTACTTTCAATTTGGATGTTAGAACATCAACTGCAACTCTGAGTGTGACCATTCAGACAATTTCTTATCCACCAAGTGGTCCATCTGTCAAATCCATGGCTCTCCAGCTCAGACACAAGGATGTCACGTGCCACAGTGTCAAATGCTTTGCTCAGGTTAGGAAGGTGATGTCTCTTGCCCTTTCCTTGCCCATGCCTGCTGTAACCCCGCTGTAGAAAGTCACCAAATATATCAGGAATGATCTTCCTTCAGTGAAGCCGTGTTGGTTGCCACCAATCGCCTTATTCTCCCTGTGCCTTAGCATAGTTCCCAGAAGAATCTGCTCCTTGCCAGACACTTGCATGAGATTGACTGGTCTGAGTTTCCCTGGGTCTCTCCTATTTCCCTTTTTAAAAATGAGGATTGTGTTTCCCCTTTTCCAGTCAGTGGGAACTTCAGTAGACTTCTGTATTCTCAAATATGATGAATAGTGTCTCAGCCACTTCATCCACCAGTTCCCTCAGGACCCATGGATGTATCTCGTCAGGTCCCATGGACATGTGCAACTTTGGGTTTCTTTGACATTTCCAAACCTGGTCTTCTCCTACAGTGGGTGAGACTTCATTCTCCCAATCCCTGCTTTCACCTTCTGCAACTTGGGCAGTGTGCCTGGAAAACTTGCTAGTGAAGACTGGGGCAAAACGTTGTTGAGTTCCCGAGCCTTCTCCATTTCCTGGGTAACCAGGTGTCCCATATTCCTCCTGAGGGAACTCAACATTTCCCCTAGGCTTTCTTTTATTGCTGACACCTATTTTTTTTTCTTTTTTTTGTTAGGGTTGATCTCCTGGGCCAGATTGGCTTCTGCCAGTGCTTTAACTTTCCTAATGATCTCCCTGCCTGTTGAGACAATTACTCTGTGTTCCTCCCAGGCTACTTTCCCTGCTTCCACCCTCACTGAGCTACCTCTTTGTGTTTGTCTAGGAGCATCTTGTTAATCCATGGAGACCTCCTGGCAATCTTCCCTGACTTTCTCCTTGTAGGGGTGCATTGTTCTTGAGCCTGGAGGAGGCAATCCTTGAGTGTCTTCCAGCTCCCTCTCTTCCCACCAAGGCTCTATCCCATGGCACTCTACCAAGGAGATTCTTGGAGAGACCCTCTTTTGTCCTGAAGACCAGGGTAGTGAGTGCACTTCTTACCCTCCTTGCTGTCCCAAGGATCTCAGCCTCCACAATTTCATGGTCACTGCAGCCCAGGCTGCCCTTGAGCTTCACATTTCCCATGTGCCTGCTTATGTTTCTAATGGTCTTGAGGACATTCCATCCACTAACACCTTCTGTAACAGTCTCAGACCTACCAGATTGGGATTTGAAGACAAGTCACAACTGCTTTCTTCTAGAATTGGTGTTTTTAGTTGCCTTATGTAAAATTGATCAATGCCCTTGGAGGAGAAACTTTCCATTTGCTGGACTTCTGTAATTGTTGATACAAATAGCCCTCTCATCACCTTTCTCAGATCCTTCTTGGGAATAAGTATTCTTGTCTGGTTTTGAAGGAAAGGGCTTAACACCCCAAAGACACCTGAACGCTGTGGACTGCTCATTCCAGATGGAAGGAAGTGACTAATTTACCATTACTAAAGTGACAAGGCATGAAGAAATGAGATATTTGATTTTGGCTTGGTTAGGCAGTTTCACACCAAGCAGGCTAATTCTGCATAATTTTCTGCTTAGAATGTTAAAAAAATATTTTATAATGAGTCATTTTGTCTTTCCTCTGCACTCTGTAGGCGTTACATGTACCTAATAGAAAATCTCAATTTTTTATTTATTCATATATAGATACTTAAAAAAAAAATACTGTCAAGGCCATGCACCTGGTGTTTGCATAAAGTGGTTTCTCTCAGGGGTATTATCACGAGAGGACGTGGAGTGGCTTTTCACCACATCACTCTTGAGCTGAAAGAAGACATGGGGTTGAGTGGCACACAGTCTTTTGTGAGAGCTTTGAGCTATCCTTGAAGCGCAATGATAAACTATGGGATTTGGGCTGATGTATTTTTGAGACCTTTTGCTTCCCTTCTTCCTAAGTCTTAAGCACTGATTTCTTCTTCATTTATGTTTTGTTGGATCATTCTTTTCAAAGTTGATGAATTAGTTTCTCCCTTGATGAAAATGTTTCTCAGAGATGATTGTGTGCTGTGTTGGCAGATTGATGCAGTTGATGGAAATAAAGATTTCCAAGTCCTTCCCTGGTGTTTCCTGCCTGGTAGTCTTGATAGTGAGTGGTTTACCACAGTCCTTGTGAAGAATCAAATACTGTCTAATCTGTCCTTTGTATCTTGATTACTTACAATTCACTTCTGTTTGTAAAGTCCTTCTGTTTGTAAAGTAAACAGTTTGTAACTGTTCCAGTGTGGTGTTCCTAATGCAGATATACCAGTTTATAAATACTTGAAGCAACCACAAAATTACAGAACAAATTAAGAGTAGAATTCCTGTGTAACATGCAGAGGACTGACAATTTGCAGTACAGTCTTTCACTAAAAAATCCATTCATTTTTAATTGACTTTTTTTTTTAGTACTGCTTAGCTTTTGTTTTTAATCAAAACACTAGGGGAGAATTTCCCATTTATTTAAAGTAAGAATTTTAAAAAGGGCAGATTAATTGTCATTAAAAATTCATTTAAACTGATAGATGTGCCATAATGCCTACTAATTAGTCATATAATGGTATATTAGAAAATAAAAAGATTGATATTAGGGCTTTACCTGTAGAGGAGGAACAACTGATGCCCGTTAATCAATTTAAACCCCTAACCATGTGTTTAATTCTCAGTCTTTGCAGAGCGTACTGGTGAGCAGCTGTGAGCCTCAAGGCCTAGTGGTTCTGTCTAATTAGTCCCACTGAAGGCTTTCAGCCTTTCAGGAAGCCTTAATTTAGGGTTTTGTTTCAAATAGCTCTTTACACAAAGTGGAAAAGTCTGTGTACCGGTTGCCTTTTAGCATTTGGAAACTATGTTGTAATTATAATCATGATACAAAAAAAGTAAAGTAGTTTAGCCTTGAAAACCCAATTGCAGAAAGGGTGCTTAAAACGTTGGATTGTGCTTTGCAAGGATAAAAACAAACAAATCCTCAAGTTCCTTGTACCCACCTGCCCACCAGTGTTGGACAGTGCTGTAGCAGTGCTGGGTGTAGCTGCTTGAGCCGTGTGAGTTTGTAGTGATATTTGTGTTACATGTTGGCAGTAAAGGTCCCAACCAACTTCCACCTCTCAGGAGGCGCTGACCAAATTCCCCATAGAGTAGCCATGGGAGAAAGGAGTTCTCCCATAGGAGTTCTTTGCCAGTTTATTACCAATTTAGTGAACAGGTAGCTTCTCTGCACAATGGAAGTATTACCTTAATCCTAAGCAGATATACATGTACCTAAGACAAAATTTGTTTCTTTATATGAATATAAGTAGCTTTATTTTTTTTTATTGGTATTTCTACATCCTTGTAAATTACAATTTAATTTGTTGGAAGGGAAACTCCAATATATAATCATACCTTAGAGTCTTCCAGACTGGAGAATAAGACTGACTGTCTTTCCTGAGCTGATGGCGCATACTTAGTTGAATTCTTTTAATCTAATGTTTTTTTAGGTGGCTGCTGCTGGTTTTTTTCCACTTGCCTCTCTGTGTGGGGACATCTTAACTAGTGAAACAAGCTTGATGCAGAGAAGTAATCTCTTCTACCAGAGCTATTGATAAAGCTGAAAAAAAGAAAGTGTCTGGGCTCTCAGATTCCGCTGAGGTTTATTCATTTCTGGCAATAACGTATTTTTCTTTGCTGCTTGAACCCTCGCCCCTGTCATGGTGATTGTTGCTTGAAGTAATAATAAAAATAATAATTTTTTCCCTTCTCTTTCAAACAGCTATTCTCCTTTAAAATTTTGGAGGCTTTGTCAGCATTTGCATTTATATGTGTAAACCACACAAAGCTCTGCCTGCTTGCATGTGTTGATGTGATATTATGCATTAAAGTCTTCTCAAATCACACAGCTCCATTCTTCTCATTTTCACTTCGTTTTTTTCTTTCTTGCACAGCTTTATGGAGCTCTTGAGGTTTTGTCTTTTCCCATCCTTGAATATTCCTCTCTACTTTTGACTCAGCCTTGTGGTTGTGGAGCACTATTTTTCTCTTACCTCTCCCTTCTCCTTCCTTTTTCCATTTATGACCACTGAATATTGATCTGTGTTTCTCAGTACTGATCCTTTCACCAGAACTCCTTGAAAAGCTATTGAAAAGCTAGTCATTAAGCTAGCTTTTATAAAATAATAAAAATATTTGTTTTGTTGATGTTGTTGTTTTAATGAAAAAAAATTTTTTAACTTTTTATCTTACTTTTAAAACTGTTCTTCATTTCTTTAAATCTTATCATCAACAACCATAAGCTACTGTTAGTTTTCAACTTCTTTTTACATTCAATTATGACCTTCAGTGTACATTCAACAGCATTTTTATCTGTAGAGTTCTCACACTTAGCATGCTATGTAAGGCATAAACATTGTCCTCATTAATGTTCTGGATATGTCAAAATTTGCTTTTAAGGTTGAAAATTGACTGAGGTGGGCTGCATTCCTGTAGGGATTTGTTGCTAATCCTTTAAAAGGCCATTTCAAATATTTTGTTTTCTTTAAAGTATAAATGACTTCAGACAACTATCCCTGAAATTGTGGTTTGGTACTTTGTCTTGAAAATGTCAATAACTTGCTGAAAACTGGTGTTATTTAAATATCTTACTTAAGTGTGCCTATCACATAGAGCATCTCAAAAGCTTTGTTTTACATGTTTAAATACACTTCAGGCTACTGAGCACCCAGGCTATTAGCCACAAGTTTTCTGAAGAATCTACTATGAATATTCAGGAAAATAATCTGATAGTATTTCTTTTTACTATTTCTTTCACCAGAAACAGCTTGATAAGTATGTGGTTTTTCCCTGTCAATTTGATTTAGAGGCCTGGTTTTAGCCACTGAATGAAGTTTTCTCTGTGGTGTATTCAGGTGGTTGTACCATTTTCACACAACCAGAACTAAAATCCAGCTGGAAAGGTATAGGGGTGGCAGAGATGCTGGTTGACGTTTTTGATAATTTCTCACTAGGTTTTCAGCAGTCATGCTGTGGGGTAGGACTTCAGACCTCAGGATGATAATGGTTCTTCATGGGAAGAAAGCTCAGTGCATGAATCTTCTGGGCCCATACTTTTGTACATTTAAGGAAGCCCTGGAATTTGGCTTTCTGTGTTTAATGCCATTCTCCTGCCGTTGGATTCAGCTGAGCATTGCAGAATTGTTCTTTTTCCAAAGGTGTAGGTAGGAACAATGGCCAAAAAATTGGCCATGTGGAAGATTTCAGATTTCTCTGTTTGATTTTTGGGACCAAACAAGCCTTGGAAGGAACAAAAAAAAAACAAACCCAGTGGACTCCTCTTGTACTTTGATTTGGTGAGGTCACAACCTTGAGTGCTGTGTTCAGTTTTGCATCCCTCAAAAAAAAGAAAGAAATTGGTGTGCTGGGATTTATTCTGTGCTCACAGAGAAGGGAACAGAGCTGGGGAAGGGTCTGGAGCACAAGTCTGAGGAGGAGCAGCTGAGGGAGCTTGGGTGTTTAGCCTGGAGAAAAGGAGCAAGGGGAGACCTTGTTTCAGCCAGGTGGGGGTTGGTCTCTTCTCCCAGGTTACAAAGGACAGGACAAGGGGGCACACTCAAGTTGCACCCATATAGGTTCAGGCTGGACATCAGGGGGAATTTCTTCACTGAAATCTCTGTTGAACATTGGAATGGGCTGCCCAGGGGGATGATGGAGTCACTGTCTCTGGAGGTGTTTAAGGAACGAGTGGCCGTGGAGCTCAGTGCCATGTTCTGGTTGACAAGGTGGAGATCATTCGTAAGGTGGACTTGATGATCTCAGAGGTCTTTTCCAACCCAAAAGGTTCTGTGTTTCTGTTATTTGCTGGCCTCTTGGGTGACAAGAAATTCAAACACAGTCAAAGGGAAAACTTTGCAGTGTTTCTCAGCAAAATATTATTTTTATGGCATTGATGGATAGAAGTTTACTTTAGGTGAAACTTTGCTGTTTTGACAAATCTTTATGTTGGGGAAAGTAGGAATGAAAAAATATCTTCAGTCATCCTGCAGTGAATATCATGTTGATTGTAGAGTAAGTTGGGAGGAGATATTTATTACTTTTCCCTAAAAGCATGTTACCTTTCGTGCTTTTTGTGTTCATTTACTTAGCTTTATATTTGAATAAAAGTATGTATTCAAAAAAGGGTAGGGATAGGCAAGTTTTCAGGAAGAGGTTATTTGATTTAAATTTTTTAAACTGTGATAAAATAATTAAATTTTTACTGATCTGTACATTTTATGTAAATGTACAAAACTAATTCAGGCTTTTTTTAAAATTTGGATTTAAAGTTTCATCCTTCCATGGGCAACAAAAACATGCCAGTCTTGTTATGTGAGTAGCAACTAGTAATTCAGAATATCTGGGCTTTTTGTAATTGTCCAAACTTAATGTCGTACAAGAAGTCAAATGTATTAAATGGAATGAAAGAAAGCTGTTTTAGTTCAAATTTTTAGGCCATTAAAATAATAACAAGAACAGGGAAACTAAATTGCTTAATAATAATTATTTTTCCCCCTTGTTAATAATTTCTAAATTAATTAACCACCGAATATTTAAATTCAAACTTATTTCTGAAGTGGCATACATCTCCTGTAAACACCTAACATTTGGATTCATGAGGGCAGTTTTGATGTTTGATTCCCCCTTGCACCTGAAACAGATTTGCAATCTTAAAAAGTACGATTTTGGACAGGTATTTTGAATTATCATATTTCTGTTTAAATCCAGTTTGGGAACAAGAAAAAAAAAAGTGGCAGTATCAGTTGTATGAGATGTACCAAAATGGGCCCAGGCACACCCTGGGAGTGCTATTGACTGTGGAGTTACAATCCTTGTGTTGCCTCAGAGTTGAGGAATGTTCCCTTACACAGCCGAGGAAAACACTGGTCCTACTGAGAGTTGCTGTTTCTCTGGCTTCCCAATAGCCCTGCAGAAATCAGGATCTTTTTTTCCTTCTCTCAGCATCTCAGACATCTGTACATGCAGCTGATCAATATCAGATTTAATCTCACACTGAAATCTGGAAGTGGAAATTAGTTGAGAAGCATGGTAGGAGGTGACTTTGAAAAGTCTGGAAGAATGTGGGGGCAACCCATCTGAAATATTATAAAGAGAAAGCATTGTGTTTGTTTTGTGATTTTAAAAAAGAATAACCCCAAAATGATGAATATATTTAGATCTATTTTTGTGAATTAATTTGATCACCCAAAGGGATATTTTTTAGATTTTTAATAATAAGTCTTTGTAGATTAAGCTTTGGAATAAAATAGCCTAATGTGCTGTAATTGTGCCACAAATAGGTGAAACTTTTGACACTGATTAGAGACAAACAAACCTACAGGTGAGGTAAAAACTTCCTGCATCAGTATACCTTATATAGTTATATAATACCTTATCTATTATATAATGCAGTTAAAGTATCTGTTTCCCAAGTGGTCTTCCAGTTGCTCTTTACTTCAGCTCTACTTAACATTTGCATCCTTTCCATAATCCTTTGCCACTTCTTTTCCTCATGCTCTTGACAGCCATCCCAGGGCCTGTGCAGCTCCCACTGTCACACTCTTTGTGTACCTGCCTGACCCCACTGCTTCACTCACCCTGCACTTTGGTGTGGTCAATGCCAGCTTGAAACACCCAAATTTCCAAAGAGGAGCTTGCCTTCAGATACAGCTCAGCCATTCTCAGTCTTGTCCTAGTGCACTTCTACATCCCAGTGTAGAAAATATCTCCCAGCATTATTGTAGCCCTTTCAGAGACAAAAAGAAATAATGAAATAGACTTTATTACCATTGTGCTTGTTTTTGTTTTTGAGTGTAGTGGAGTTGCTAACTGTGTCATAGTTGATTTTGCATTATTAATGAAAGTATTTCTGTAATTTTATTAATGCTTCCCTTAAGGGAAAATACTATTCCCAGCTTAACAGTTTGGTGTGGGATGTTGTTGTTTTTGTTGAAGGAGTTTTAGTTTCTAAAAGTGAGTGCCCTAGATACTGACATCTCAGACTATTACAGTATCCACCAAAATCAGATGAGATAAATATCTTACCAGGAAGCACAACTGAGGGAAAGAAAAAATAAAACTGACCAATTTCTTATGCTGGGAACATTAGCTATTGCCTGGGGTTTTATGCAAATGTCAGCCTCTTACACGGTGCAATATAAATATTAGTATTTTAAATTTATATTCTAGCTAATTTAATGAATAACCAGGTCAGGACTTATTTATGCTAACTGCAGCACAAAGCAGTAGCATGTGTTCATGCAGCAAAGATTGAGTGTAAAGCTGAGTCTCTTGAAAATAAGTGGTTTGTTCAAGAGCAATTTGGAAGAGTTGAATTTAATTTTGGTTTAAAGCATGACTCTTACTGTTGCCACTTTGGGCTTCTTTGTTAAAAGTGATTATTTCAGAGAGCAAGTCTTTCTTAGCACCTCCTGGGAAATATGTCTTTAGAAACTAAAATGGAGACTCAGTGTTAATATCGGAGCAATGCAGTATTTGCCATTTTTTCCCTATTCCCACTAGGCAGAGTATTTAAATAACTATAGGATAATGTACAGCTTTCCAGAAGATTTTTTTAATTAGAACTCATGGCTTTTTCTGACCTAATTGCATATGTCCAGAAGTACTGCTGAAGAACAGAAGCAAACCATTTACAGCCATGATATAGAAACTTTTTTAAAAATTATTTTTCTCCTTTATTTATTTAGTTTATTGCTACAATACTTCAACTAACTCCTGTTCAGTTGACCAGGTCATGAATATTGTGTAAATTGAATGTCTGTAGCTTCCAGTGTTTGGGTTACATCTCTCAGTGTAAGAGCCAGGCACGAGATCAGTCTGGATTTGAGGCATTTTTAGTACAGCTCCCATTTAATCTCTTATTTCAAAGAGACAGACAGACGTGGCTTAAAACTCCAGGCACTCTGTCATTACCCTAGTTTTTTTTTTCCCATAAGTGTACAGTAAATTACTGGTTTCTGACATCTCCTGATAGTGTGGTAGCTATGACAGAAATGCAATTGTAATTCATGGTGTCTTAACCTTGAAGTGTTTTTTGGTGCTGTCTTTTGAATGGGAAAATGTTTTGTGGATGTCTACAGATTTATTTTAAAAGCCATGGCCCACATTTTGTAATCAGATTTTGTTTTTAAGGCAAATTATTTTGCTTACACAAAAGATATCCCTTAGTAGGAGAAATAATTAAAAGAAAAATCTGTTAATAATTTCATCTATCAGTGAAATTTCAATAGCGATTAGAGGAGGGAAACAAAAGGATTCCTTGACATGGTGATGTAAACTGAAATAAGAACAACTTATTTTTCAAGGAACATCACTGTGGTTTTGTGGTGGGAATGATCAGGTAGTGTTTAGGGCTTTTCTTTTTATTTACATCTTTCTCACCTGTTTTCCACTGTGTTCTCAGAAAAAGAAATAGAGTGTTTCTCTTCATTGGGAAGACATAGGATGACTGCAGGTTCTGCTGATCCAAAGTGAGAGCCCTGCTTGTCACATTTTATGGTATCTATTGAAAAGAACTGGACCTATTCCCAGATGAGTGTTTGGAACCATTTACCATGTCTTGAAATGCATTTCAATAAACCTGCAGTCCCAGGTGGGCATTAATCAGCTGATGTGGCAGTGCTGTAACATTCCAGCTATGCCTTTTCCTCCTTAGTGTACAAATACTCCCTCACTTGCCGGGAAACATTTTTGTTTACAAAGGTGGCATCTTTTTAAAGGAGCTATGACTGTGCAAAGTAATGGCAGGATTTAGGTGAAAAGTGTAACTTTGTTTTTCTAGAATCTATGTTTAATGTTCAGGTATTAGAAATGAACAGCTTTTGTAAATAAAACTCTGTGTCAAAGGCACATTTCCTCAGTCCAAAGTGAGACCAGTGCTATTCTCCAATCAGTGTTACAGAAATATCAGTTAAATGCAGTTTTTACTCTTTTGATTTATAGCAAAGTAGAATTAGACAATGAGATTTCTGTTCTGATATAAATATTTTGGGAGAATCCAAATAGGCACAGCATTACTGTTTTCATTAATTACTTCATGTCTTTGGTTATGGAAGGATGACTATAAACCTGGACATGTCAAAATAATAGCTTTTCAATATGCAGTTCTTGTAGACTACAAAGCTCAGGGAATCAGGTGTTTTATTGAAGCTGCACAAGAGTAGTATACAAAGAGTAGGAATATTAAAAGAATGGAGAAGTTGAGAGAAAGAAAATGAATGGGATAAAATCTCAGTGGATCTTCCTAGTTCTGTTGTTTTTCCTTGAAGATTATTTGTTCTGTGTGCAACAAAGCAAACTCAATAGGTTAGGTTAGCTACAGGTATAGGGGCAGAAAAACCACTTTCAGAAAAATACTTTGATTTATCCTTTAGTTATTTTTGCCCTGTAGCACGATGTGATATTGTTTTGCAGTGTGTGCTTGAAATAGTACTCAGAGTCTGCTTGCCTCTGAAGTGTGTATGGTTTGGGTCTTCCATCTTCAAAAAGGATAAACTAGAATTGGAGACAAGGAAAAGGTGAACAAATCTTATGAGGGGAAAACCAGATGAAATTAGTTTTATGACTTCTAAGAGCAGCAACAACACAGAATCCAAGAGGCTGGTAAAAAAATAAAAGGTTGCAATTTGCATGTCAAAGGCATAGAAGTCCAAGAAGTTTGTGGAGAAATCTGAATTATAGGGCACTTCCAGCACAGGAAGAACAAGGTATTTACCATTTGGGGGTGTGTTTAACCTGAGGATTAGGAAAAGATTTCTAACCACTAGAGCGAGAAACTTATGGAGCATCTTTCCAGTCAACTTATATAAAACTATAAAGATACTCCCCTCCTCTTTCTGAAAATCTTTCTGAAAGAGGTTAAGTTACTACTGGAAACCCTGGGGAATTGGGGGAGCTCTTATGATCTGATGAAGTATAATTGTTTGCAAGGATCTCCTAACATTGCTTTTTAACTTGTGGTTTTGTTTGTTAGCATTTTACTAATAACTTTGATAGCAGTTAGGTTTCAATCAGTTTCTCAGATCTTACATAGGGTTTCAGTAACGAGAAAAAAAGAGCAAGTTTCTTGTGCTCTGAAAATCAACGTTAAATGCAGTATTTGTGGAATGGAAAAGAAACAGGGCCAAGAGTATACTGGCCCTTAGGAATTTGGCCAAGGATAGTCTGTCACACAGGATTTTATAAGACTTACGAAACATTACTCTTTAGATATATAGATCTTGGGAGATGAGGTTTTCCATTTCCATCTGAGCTCAGGTTTAGATGGACTGATGCAGTTTATGCCAATAGCACAAACTTTTCGTTTTCCTCTGAAGGAGAATGTGTTTGTACACAGGGGGTACACAGTGTTTTAACCCCTGATATCAGCAGCTTTCATATTTAAATACACTCCCTGCTGTTTATCAATAAGTTTTCTTTTAATATGCTACCAACAGGATGTTTTAAGGAAATAAAGGCAAATCTTGGCTTCTACAAGTTTGTCATTTATCTAATGCAAGTTTTCTTTGAACCTTCACATCTGTTTATGTCATTGTTTGAATTCTTGTAAAAATTGTTGTGGTGCAGCACAACAGTTTCCAGAAACTGGAAACATTATTTCATATAATTGTTCTTTTAAGCAGCAGCATGAAATAATTAGTATGGGGTACTTTAATTGGTGGTATCCAATTGACTTTTTATGAAAGACTTGAATTGTAATAAAAGCAGAGAACACAAGTTGGTTAGTTCCTATAACCCAGTGCTGTCATCTTTGGGGAAAATAAATAGCAGCTCTGTTGTGTATTTAATGGCAGATCCAGTATGTATTAGGTGCTCAGCTTTTGGAGTTTCTTCTTTCTTTTTTTTTTTTAAGCAAACATCTTCTGGGAAGGATTTTTGACAGGAAAATTATAGGATTGGTGCCCACTCTTAAGATTTATGTTGATAATTGAAGCTGCTTCTTCTCAATAAAACGTAAATGCAGCTTAAATAACTAGCTGAAAGAAAAGGAAGATTAACAAAAAAGAAAAAGTGTAGATATGCAGAAAGATTATAACTTGGTTGTCAAGGCCATTATACCCCTCAGGCCATTCTCACTAAATCTGTGCTTACTACTCACCATGTGCCAGTCAACTAATGCAACTTTTATCCTTTTCTGATCTAAGCAGTACTATGAAATTTGCTAGAGGAATGTTACTTTATAAAATGCTAAGATTAAAAAAAAATAAAAATAGACATTTCTGTTATTTATCTTCGCCAATATTATCCAGCAAAGATAAAAATATATATGAGCATTCCTGGATGATCCTGAAGGATTTTTTTCCCCGCCTAGGGTTTTGAGTCTCAGTTTTCAAGAAAGTTTAGAGGTCAGTCTTCATGCTTTCATTCTGTACAGTGCTTGAAGTACATGTACAGCCAGTTAAATGTCAGTGAGGAGAGCTTGCATACAATATATCTGAAAATGGTATTTCATTTATTTGTGGTCTGGGACAGGCTGACAGAAACAATAGGAGGCTTGTACTGTATTGTGTGCTGGCTAGCTAGAATTGCCTGTGAAAATACAAACACAGTCCATACTAGCATATGTCAAAACTTTGGTTTTTAAAAGGCTTCTTAACTGCCTTTTAAACATCTTACATTGAAATTAGCTTTTTATTTTTCCAGAGCATCTTAAGAGCAATTGATTTTAGCTCTGTAATCCTTTGTTTCAACGCCTTTCCTTGGGAATTACATAGGAAGCGAGTAAAAATATAAGGTTTTTAATCCCTCTCTAGGCATTTTTACCTTGGAAAGAGGGATTTGAAATTGGCCAACACACTTGTGAGGGCAGAAGTATTCTTTTCACAAAAGCTGTGTAAAAGTTTGGGATGAGTAGACACAGATGCAGCTTTGCAGTGACTGAGATGCGTTCTCAGGGAACACAGAAGTCTCTTAGAGGCTTTTTTAGCTGCTGCAAAACACCAGTGCTGGTTGGCACAATTTTCTTGTGCTCGTAGCTCTCCTTTCACTGGGTTTGACCTGTGCCCAACCTCTTGGAGGTGCTGCTTAAAATTTGTCTTTGGTGTGATATGCAGGCTTGGGCTGCTTGGGCTAGCAGAAGGGTTTGGAAGCTCCCTGGCCTCTGTTTTTTCTGCCCAAACCTTACCTGAAGAGAAGGTTTATTGCTATTTGAAATGTTTTGTGATCAATTTAATGATTAGTAATGTTCATGTAAAACTACCCTGTTTTGCTGCATACAGAATGTAAATGTATTTCAATGTAGTCTGGTCGTACTGACAGATTGAGTGTGTGGTAGTGCTAGCTGATTAGTTGAACATTTAATTATCTTGAGGTGAAGAAAGTGTGAAATGAAATGAAAATGTTACATTTTAGGATAGTTTTATTTTATATACATATATAAAAATATATACGCCTATATGACATATTTAGCATATATTTAATACAGCAATCCTTGGACGTCTCCTCCTCTTGTCTCCTTTCCCTGTTTCCACATCAGTTTATGGTCTATTAACCTGCAGTGAATAGATCTTGTGTTTCTGGTGCTTCGCAGCTGTTCAAACCCCGTGTTATTAATGTTAATAAAGAATCTTGGCATCTGAGATTTTAATAATCAGGAATTAGTGACCCAAGAGACTAATTTTTTATCCGTGGCAAAGTTGTGCTTCAAGAAAGAGGAAAATAAGGAAAACAATAATTTGAATTTTAGTCAACATTTTAAAACCTTGAAAGTTTTGATAGGTGTTTATTGCCAGTTTGGAATTCTTTGGTACCTGGTAGCTTATCATATTTGTCTGTGGTATACATCTATGCATACTATTACTGGGGTTGTTTGTTTGGTTTTTTTTGGGTTTTGGGCCTTTTTTTTAGTTTTTTTTATCATTTGTTTTGTGTTTTCTTTTTGTTTGCTTGGGTTTTTTGGGTTTGGTTTTTCTTTCTTGTTTTTTTTTTTCTTTATGCAAGTTATCAGCTTGAATTTTTAAATAGTGTGAATTTGAATGCTTTTCTAAAAGAGCATCTTGTTTAGAAGTACCTTGTCTAGGAAAGTATCTTATTTGCTTGTAACTTTTTCTTTAATGCTGGATACTCTTGTCTCAGTTTTTTCTAGATTGGACACATCTAGAATTTTATAAAGTGAAAATTTTCCCTGATGCAGGAGACATAAGAAGCATTCAGGCTCTCCATGCATTTATACTTCTATGGCACTGCTTAATATGGAACTTCAGCAATGATAGTACAAGTGGAATAAAACAACTCTGTGGGCACTGGAAATGTTAGAGTTACTCAGTAGACATTGCATGAATTAATGGCCCTTCCAGAAGGTTGCATGAGGTTGGCTATGGGTTATGGATTAGAAGTACCAGTTCTGCTGGTTGAGGTGGTCTGATCTCTGTGGAGTGTCTGCAGGACTAGTTTTTGTAGTTCTAGATGTGCATATTCATGTATGTATACATTTATACATGAACAGATTCATGTAAAGATTGATGTGATTTAGGAATCTGGCTGTTCACTAGTATTAGGTCCCCTCTTGAAAAAATGCTTTTGAACATAATCACTTGGGAGAACCTTGCACATGGTGAAGTGCACTAAGGTTTTCTTTGTGTACTTTAGGATGTTAATAGCTGCTCTTGTCAAATGCTGTGCTGTGAAGTGATGGTTAAGTAGCTGTTTTGCAAAACACCGTGACTGTACCTGGCAGTGATTTCCTAAGAAAACTTTGGTTTTTTTACCTTGCAGGTTCCCGTCTTCGACAGGAGGATTTCCCACCTCGCATCGTGGAACACCCCTCGGACTTGATTGTTTCCAAAGGAGAACCAGCCACTCTGAACTGCAAAGCAGAGGGAAGGCCCACCCCCACCATCGAGTGGTACAAGGGGGGTGAAAGGGTGGAAACGGACAAGGATGACCCGCGCTCCCACCGGATGCTGCTGCCCAGCGGATCTTTATTTTTCCTGCGCATCGTGCACGGGCGCAAGAGCCGGCCGGACGAAGGGGTCTATGTGTGTGTGGCCAGGAATTACCTGGGGGAAGCTGTGAGTCATAATGCATCGCTGGAGGTGGCAAGTAAGTGCATTTCCCTCCTCCCCGCTTTGGGAACAGCCGCTTGCTTTGATGTTATTTGAAGATAGAAAAAAGTGTGAGCTGCCTCTGAGGCAGTGACTTGAAAGCAATGAAGGAGTTACACGGTTAATTATTATTTATACAGAGATAGGAAAATAGAAGGGGAGTCAGGAGATGTATCATATCACTGGAGAAATTCAGATGATTTTGTGCGTTTTTATGCTACTTTTATGCGTCTGTGAAATTATGACTGCTTTATTTTTGTAAGATTTTGTATACTTAGTTTCAATTTATACATGTTTTTTCCTCTCCAGATAACCATGCAATTTACAATGTGTAATAAGAGGCAGGATAGCCAGGATTTGATCTAACAGGGTAGTTGTTGTTGCACAAATAAGCAATGGAAAGAGGAATGGCAGATTTAGAAACACAAAATTAATATTTTTTTTCTCTAAAAGAACTGGCTTACAAAGTTATCTCTCTGGTTTTAAGTAGTGGCCAACGGAAGGAGCAGTCAAGTATGTTCACATCACTTTGTAATGCTTATCTCTTCCTGTATATCCTTTAAACTCTACTTGTTGTAGAGGAAGAGAGTGTACATTAAAGTGGTGTAAGCATTCCTGTGGAGGGCCAAGCATAGGTCAAAAAAAAATCAATTTTGGGGGTACTAAAGTATGAGAGGAAGCCTTGCAATTCAAAGTTAGATATCTATTTTGAAGTGCCTTTTATAGGCTTCCTTTGTAATGTGTAGCAATTCACCTGGTATCCTGTTGAAGAGCAGCACAGAACTGGGTGAGTCACTCTGGAAACACTGATCTCTGTTGACTGAATGATTCATGTTGTTAAGGAGCTCTGAAGAGGCTCCTATCTCTTAGATAGGTTAAGTGCCACCATTGGTGTATAGTTTTAGAAGAAGGGTTTGTAGATTTTCATAAGTCTCACAGCAGGCCAAGGAAATGGACTATAAATTTGCGCATTTGCTTGAGCCCTCTGTCTGGTCTCTCACATTCAAGACAATCCCAAGGACTTTTGTAACTACACCAGAAAGATCTCAAGCTTCACATACAACAGCATAGATGTACATGATTAAGATCATGCTGTTTCCTTGTTAACCACTTTAGTGATAAAAGTAATCAGTGTCTGGGTAGCTGGAAGTATGCTTATCCAGTAAATGTGTAACCTGTTTTAATCATACCTGTTACTCCCAAATGCTGTATCTAGTATCTCGTAAGTGTAATTTTGAGTGGGCATTAATGGTTGAGATCTTGATTTATATCTAATTGCTGTTTCATTTATAGCACTTCACGTTGGTTCTTAGAAGGGTTTTAATGTTCTGTGCTTATTTCATGTTCTTTTGGTTTGTGATGTACCTTGAAGGGATGTGTGAAGTGCACACAGTGCTTCTGTGTCTTCCACAACTTCTCATCAGAACCCAGAAACAAGAAGTGGACTTGAGGGATTGATGCACTGTGCATGCATCAGTTCAACTGGTACATAGCTATTGAATGTGTTTTGTCACCCCTGGCTCAAATAGTTTTCATGTGATTGTAATATAGAGTCTTACCAACACGGTCTGAATGCAAAATATTGATATTGCCACATATTTTTTAAGAGCTTCAGCCAACCCTTGAGACAAAAAAAAGACTTCCTTAAAGTGTGGAAATTTATACCATTTAACAATAATGTAGCATTAAATGGTTAATCCTCCTCAAAGTGGAACTCACTAGCCCTTGTATCAAGGGCTTTTATCAAAAAATAACCAGCAACAATGCTGTAAAGAAAAGAAAAGTCACAATCTATATTCATTAACCAGCAACAATGCTGTAAAGAAAAGTCGCAATCTATATTCACAAATAAGATTTGTAGGTATAATGATATACAGTTTCAGTTGCATACCAGGACATCATAGACAACGAATTTTAACAGTAGAGGTTATTATTTTAGTAGAGAGGTAGCGATGTGACAGTGCAATAGCACCAAACCACTTTAAATAGCACAGAAAAGGTGAGGAACAAGGAAAGAGTTGAAGGTGGAATAAATTTGCATTAATTAAAAAGCTCTGCATTATAGGTGTAATGCTATCATCATTATAAGCTGGAGCTGTGCTCACAGCGGATTGCTGCAAATCAGCAAACTGCTCTGTTTAGTTCTCAGTACACCTGTACTGAGCCCCAGAGCATTTACATTTGTATGCCTCTAGTCATACACAGTTGCTTGTTTAGAAATCCTTATGTTCTGGTTTAATTTTTGTATGTTTGCAGAGTCAAATCGCCTTTGTTTGGTTTCTACTTTCCACAAAGTACAGAAGGTGATTAAGAGTACTCATTATATGCTTTGATGCTACAATTTTAACCAGAAACCTTTTGTGAAACAGGAAACAGCATCATGTTTTGCAGTTTATCTGCAAACTCTTGACTGGAAGAGGCAGCTCATGTCTGCACCAGTTTGTTTTACAACATGATGGGAAGTTTATCACTTTCCTTCCATCTTCTCATACAGTTACACATTGTTAGACAAAGTTCCTTCACTTTCCAATGGATGTTGTACACTTTAGATTCAGGTTAATACTAAAGAAAGTTTTCATGTCTGTTACGCTTTCATGCAATTATTTTTCAACTTTTTAAGCAGTTCCCATGCTCATCTTTCGAGGTTAGTCCACAAAAAGAATTTGTTGCCTGTGTAGTCAGGTGGATATCTTCCTTAAGCACTCTGTGCTTAGATTCCACAGTTGCAAAGAAGGAAAATATCAGGGGATTTCAAAGCTACAGATTTCAGAAGATTGCACTGTATTAAAAGCTGTTTTATCTTTTTTTAAATACCTGTGTATTTTAAGAACTTTCAGAGCAGCTTTAGATTTGTTTACCACAGGGGAGTAGTGACTTAAATCAGAATTGAAGATGGTTTTCCATCTGCTTTTCTCTCTGCTTTGTCACTTTATAGTCATCTGCCTCTCCTTGGTGACTTGACTGACATTTGCATGTCATTTAATCCAGAGGATGCTGCATTTTCTTCCACTGATATATATCTAAGTGATGATTGTGTTAGTCCTGAATTAATACCATTGAACATGACCTAAATAACGTTTATTATCAGCAAATTGAATTAAATAAACCTCTTATTCAATCTATGGCTCTTGTGACCCTTCCAGAATGTTTGAAGGTGTCGTGTGTCTACTCACAGCGTTAAGGATTTGTTGTATCTTCTCCATAATCCTATTTTATTTTGTATAAAATATTTGTGCAGCTGTATTTGCTTAAGTTTCTTTGGTTATTTCTTTGAAACCATGCCCCATCCCCTAAAAATCCTTAAAACTAGAGTGATCCTCTTGCTAGTGAAGAGTGTATCCTAAATCTGCCAAACATGTTCTTTAGCCAGCCACTTGAATTAAAATCAGGAATTAAAATCTTTCAGACATGTTGGAGACGAGTAAAACTACTCTCTGTTGCACAGCTCTGTGCAAAGAAGCTTTGTAATTCAGTATTACTTGACATTTTCTTTATAATTTAGATCTGTGATAAATGAGAAGGAGATAAATTTGCATGAAATGTGAATCACAAGTCAGTCAAACAAGTGATCCTGTTTAACTGGGGGATTTATTTTTTTTAAGTTGACTGGCTTCATCTGTATTTGAAATCCCATTTCCACAACTTTTTGGAATGGAGACTGGCTGTATGTGTTCAGAGCTGATTTGCAGAAGCATGCAGTCTCTACAGTGTAGCCCAGAAGGGCTGAGCGATGGGATAATCAGGCTGGAGGCATCCTCCAGACTGAGGCTGCTCCAAGTCTGTTTCCCTCCCTCTTCCTGACTTCCTGAACTCAGCCTTTTGATCACTGGAGACCTACTTAAATTAGCTCCATGTTTTGTTTTGGAGGAATGTAACTGGTTTTGGATTACTGCCTACCAGTGACACACTCTCCGGTGGTGAAAGGTCCTAAAGAACGTGGAAAGGGCATGTCCTTGTCAAAATGAAGCCGGGTAATTCTCTCTATAAATGTCAGCTTTTACAGGTGGCAGAAGAAAGTGGAATCATACTTCATCCTCAGAGTAAAGGCTGAAGACTGTTTTGGCTATCACATACACAGTTGGAAAACAAAGTCGTTTTTCACAGTAGGGAAATAGAAGCAGTTTTGAAAGAGTGCATTAGCAGACTGGAAAGTGGCTGCAAGCTGCTTCACATGTTGTGAATCTCTCAGGATTGTCTGGTGAATGGATCCACGTGATTAAGACCAAATTCAGTTACTGGTCTGCAATAATTTGTTTCATATTTTAATTTTTTTTAAATGTTATTCCATTTTGAGGAAAATTTTATCTCTGGATCTTGTGGATGTCTTTTAAGTAACAATTTTGTAGAAGCCTACTCATCTTGAGAGTGGCAACAATAGCTGCAAGGGTATATTCATCTTCCTTTCTCCACTCTAAAGATTTTTCGGGCTGTTAAGAAAAAAACAAATGCAAATGAAGTTGTTTATATTTGCTAGTCAGGGACTCTGCAAATCTGTTTTTCAAATCATATTTCTCTGAGACAAACTTACTTCTCTTTTGCCACAAGTTCTTTCCCCTCACACCTTGCCTTGTCAGAGTCAGTTTTTAGAGAAGGGGTATATTTATGACCAGGGTATTTGGCATGATTCTTTCATGTGTAGCTTTGTCATCGTCATAACATAATTTCCAGTGCATACTAGATGATGGCTTTGGTTCTAAAAATGCTTTGTTACAGTTTTAAGATTATAGAGTCTGAAGATCAGTGATGACATCTCTGTTGTTCATTCTCCTGTTATGCAGAATATGAGCTGCTCAATTAGCTGCAAATTCTTTCTCACTTTGCATTAATTATAGGCAATATACAGCCTTCCTGAGTTATTGATTGTAGTATTACCTGCAAATCATGCAATATTGTCAAAATTAAAACAATAAGTTTGTATAAATGGACCTTATGTGTAATCATTGGCATGTTAAGAGAGTGGGACAAATAACTCCCTTCTTCAGCTGCATGACAACAAATAAAACATTTTGGATACATATCAGAACTTCCCTCATTTGAGGCACCCATATGCATGGCAAGCATGTGCTGTTTATGTTGTTTACAGTTTTATTTGGCAAAGTCTCACAAAAGTCAGGGCTTTGTTTCAAGTGTTTGGTTGGTTTTAAGGTATCACAAAAGGTCTGTCTGCTTTGAGTCTTTGTCTGCACTCATGAAATAAATGATAAAACAATAGAATTACTGGCTGTGCATGCTGTAGATGGGGTTACAAGGTTAATGTATGCATTAAGGAATAAACTTATGTACAGATTTAAGAAAAACAAAACCCCTTGAGATTTTTAAGAAAAACAACAACAACAACGACCAAAAAACAATCTAGGTAAAACTAAAGCAGTGAGGCTTGACTGGAAAAGCTATGGCTTAAATATGCTTCTACCTCTTAGTTTGTATGTTTGGTATGGCAGAACTAAATTCTTTATGTCTAAGTCTATTATTAAAGGAATTTTCCATGTTTATTATCTAAAATGCAACTCGTATGTATTTGGAAATTTGTAAGGTTAGTTCTTAAAAGTCTTCAAAATCATGAGATTCATATTTTAGGGTTTGGTTGTTCTGTGGGGATGTTTGGAAGCCTCTTCTGTAGTGCACCTGAAGTGCTAAGATTCACTAGATTTTGGAAGCAGACTAAGAGGACTGTGATTGCAGATGTGTGTCAACATATTTGAGCATTATAGCTAATTCTATATCAAAACAGTTCACAGGTGAGTGTTACTGTCAGTGAATTACAATGAAGCTTAAAAAATGAAAATCTTTCATGGATGGTATTACATAAGACTTTCAAACACTGTGAAAACAGAGCACATAAATTAAAGGTTCCTATTCAATCCCTATCTACTCCTGCCAAGATCAGGGCAAAATAATGCACACTTTGCCTGAAAACTGTTTTTGCATGTCTGTATTTTCCCAAAAACTATGCAGAACAGAGGAAGTTAGTAGTACAATTCTTGATGGATTGTGATACTGTGAATAAACAGATTATTCTTAAGCTGATGAGCAATTTAGGATGTTACAGCAGCCATGCTGGGATGGATGATTAAGCAAAATTAGACGTTTTATAGTCTTGCCAGAAATTGCTGTGCAGCTCAGTGAGTTCATAAATCAAACAATGTGGTGCCAGTCTTTTTGTGGAATGGCAGCTCTGATGGGTAAAAGATTATCTGAAACCTTGAACCAAAACTGGGGAATCTGGCTCTTCAAATGAAGTGAGCGCTTTCCTTTGCACGTTTTGTCATCAAGTTGTTAAGTTTCAAAGAAAAAAATTGAATTGTAATTGTTCAGGTTCTGAAGGGTTCTACTATATCAAGCATGAGCCTGAGACAAGTATTTAAGTGTTTTTTCCCAAATCCAGCTAACATAGTGAATGGATACCAAAGCTCTCCTCAGTTTTGGTATTCAGAAGCCTGTGGAAGACAATTTGAACTCTTAACATCAAGTGTAAATGCACATGAAGGCAGATATCCTAATTGCATGAAGAAGGAAAAAGACATTTTGATACCACAGTTTGTTTTCAGTGTCTGATGCTTGTTTTTCCTCCCTTTCCATAGCATTAAGTGATGTGCTGTTCAATAGTTCTCCAGCCTGTGTGTGTGCCTCTGGACTGGGAAGGGTTGAGCAGGTTTCAGAGGGAACTCCTTAATGCAGGTTATCAAACAAACTGGGACCATTGGCTGTCTCCTCTTTTTTCCTGGTTGTGAGCTTCCTCTGTCCAAGGGAGTCTTTATGTCGTGTTTTCATCTAAGAAGTGTCTAGTACATTTTCTCCCAATTTCTGCTTTAGACTCTTGATCTTTCTTCCCCCACCTCCTCCCCTCCTCTTCCTCCTCCTCCTCCCCCAAGACATCTTGGTAGAACTAGATGAAGTGAAGATCATTTCTATTTTTATAAGTGTTTCCATTTCCTAGCTGATGATACAGGACATACGCCTGTAGGCAGAAGTATAAAGTCAGACAAGTAAAATGCTGACTAGTACATTGGTTGTTCTGATGCTTTTTTCCCCAGTATGACACGTAAAAAAAAAGTTTTTCTGAAGTTCTTAAAGACTTGCTTCTGATTTAATATTTGGAAATAAATTTGCATTGTGCCAATAAATTTTGTATATGAATTGAGAATATTTGGCAAATACTCCATATTAATGAAATATTAATTTATCATTCCCCAGAAAACAAAAATATCAGCCATGTTTAAAATTTTGAATAAATTCAGTTTTATTTTTCCTTTTTGCTGTCATAAGGTTAAAACCTGTCTTTGAGATCATACTGCTGACAAAGACAGATTTGCATCTTTGTGTCTGTGAGCTGTTTTGATGAGAACTGTCTGACTTGACTTGCATCCTGTATGTAAATTGATTTCAGCTGATGGCTTTGAATTTGAAAGAAATTTAATTTGAAAACTGCCCCGGCCCACTCCCTGAGGTGGTAGATGCTTCTCTACGTCATCTGTTCAGCAGTGCAGAGTCAGCATATGTCTGTTCCTCTCCTATTTAAACTGTGCTCTCCAGAGAAACAGAAATTCCCTTTAGACCAGGCACACATCTGCTGACTCTCTCCTACTAGCAGAGCAACTGAAAAGATATCTTTCCTGTGATTAAAAGAAATATGTCTGGAGGCGCTTAGTTTTTGTTCAATTAATCAAAGATTAAACACATGTGGACTCTCTAAACTGGGCTTCTTTGTGCTTCTATGCTATCAAAATTGACTGGGGAGAGGAGCTGGGTGTTAGAGCTGGCTAGACTGAAATTTAATTTTTTACCTATATACATGCTATGTAATTCAGTTCCAAAAGGTCACAATAAGGTGGAGGGTAAAAAACACGCACAAAAATCTTGTTTGTTAGTTTTGAATTAATTTCGAAGTTTAAGATATTTGAGCTTAAGGAAAAAAAGGGGGAAGTGTCAAATATTTTTTGTAACACTCGCTTTTAAAAGAAAAAAAAAGTCTTAGGGTTATGTGATTGGGCTACTTTATACATAGTTCCCATTTTGGTAACCATTTCCAGATGCAAAGGCATTTTTGGTTGCTTTTGTTCCTCAATTCCTGTTAGTAAATGCTTTCCTGGCAGAAACTGTTAGTGTTAAAAGTCTGGTTTTCAGCTCAATGACTTATCCTTACTCAACAATAATACTTCTGATAGATTGTTTTGTAAAAAACCTGCAGGCTTTTCTCTGATTTTAAAATAAATGAATGATTTTTTTCACCTGAAAGTATACAGAATACAAAAAAATCCTGCAAGAGTAAGATGGCAATAATTAAGCAGATTCCTTGAATACCATGCTGTTCTTAAATTTTTCATCAGACACTACAAGTCTCCCTTGTAGACATCTTTATCTGAAGAGAATTTGTATGGCTCCAGTTTTATTAGTGGAATTAGTTCTTTAGTGTAGTGTGTGATGTGGTTTTAAAACAGAAAAGGCTCCGCTGATAAAGTAACTTTACTGAGATTTTTTTTTTTAAGTGGTGTCTTCTAGACTGGTCTTTGTAACACCTGTGATTTTGGTTTCTTAATAGATCAAGTTTTCCTCAAAATATGTGAAAACTTAGCTATGTTTCACTTTCTGAATAAACATAAAATCCAGTGTAAAGGTCTGTCCTTTCATAAGTAGGCATCAAGCAGCATTTTTGGCAAGATATTTCATATGATAGCAAAGTTTCTTCATGAAATAAAATATATTAGACTTGTAGTAGTAATTACTGAAGAAGCGACCACTGAAATATTCAAAACTGCCATCATGGAATTAGCTAGTAAAATATAATAAAAATCTCAATATATGAGATTTTCACTCAGAATGGGATGAACCAATCCTTTGATATTAATAAAAGGCATAATGGTAAGCATTGCAAACTATTTCATTTTAACATGGTAACTGAAGTAATTAGGTTTTTATACCCAAAAATAGTCACAATATTTTCCCAAAGTAGAAAACAAAGTCATAAAGGTTAGCTCACTTTAGTAAATTTTTGTGTTTGTACAGAAGAAAGAGAATCAAGGGATACTTCTGTTCCAGCACCTTCGCATTGTTTTCCTTTTGCAAGAATACCATGAAAATCCTCTCTCCTCTATTTATAAGGAGGTGTTTCAAAAGAAGTTCTTAAAGGCATTTTATAGTATTTAAATATGCCCATATTCGGGAATGAAGGTGGTCTTGCTGTTGCTGTTTTCTAGACAGAAGAACAGAGACAGGAAGAAATAAAATCTTCATTTCAGATGGTCACAAAAAATCTGTCATCTCTGGAGAGATTGGGAACTCTCTTGCAGTTCTGTTTGTTCTTCACAAGACTGCTCTTCATTGCTCTGTTTTAAGGACTAATTGAAATGTTTCATGGCAATTTTTAGCACTAACTACAAATAAGTTTAGAAACCCTTTGAAATGTTCCAAAAATTACCCCTTTTGGGTGGTGCTGGACTAAAAAATGATTTCTCTAACTTGTAATTTTCCATTTTTCCTGGATTTATTCCTCTAGAGCCTGTATTGCCGATTCCCTATGGCAGTGGGCCTCCTTATTTTTTTGTTTTCTCCCTGCCAGCTGCTCATGGCTCAGATGAATATATCAAGATGATTGAGTCTTTAACCCTCTGCTGCCCAGACAGCAAAGGCCAAAAAATGAAATGGGTAGGTGCTCTAGAAGATGCTGGAAACAGGGACACTTGTTTTTCTTCTTTCAGTTTACTGTGTTCCTGCTGGGCTTAGGACTGCTCCTGCAGAAGCAGGTGAGAGTCATTGATTTTAATTTCACTGATGCTCAGGGATGGTGTCTAAATTCAAATTTAGACCCTTTGCTTTATTACACAGACTCACTGAGGCACTCGGTGCCATGGTTTAGCTGATAAGGTAATGTTAGATCACAGGTTGGACTTAATGATCTCAGAGGGCTTTTCCAACCTAGTTTATTCTGTGGTTCTGTGATAGAGGATGTGAAGATTTGTGTGCAGGCCAGGAACTTGCAGACTCTGTGCTCTGGCAGTGTGACTTCCCATTGGAGAGATTATAGTCCCCATGCAGAATTGGTGCTGCCCTGTTTGTTATAGGGGTTTTTAGGGCACCAGTTTACTCACAGTCTTCCCTGATTATGTAGTAATAGTGGCAAAACTATCTCTGAAAAACTATTTCTGAAAAGCTCATCACAAAAGATGTGTGAGCTCGAGAGCCTGGTGTGGTTGAGGTCCCCATTCTGGCTTAGCCCAGTTTGGGGCAGATGCTCTGGAGGACTCAGCTTGCTCCAGCTCTGCCCCACACAAGCTGCTCTCTGGACAGGCAGCTTGGGAATGTGGGGAAGTGCTGGAACTGTTACACTTCTATTCCAGCCCCTCAGCCATTACCCACATTCTTTTGTTCCTCCCACACCCTATTTCTCCTCACTCCCTTTCTCTCTTTCCCGCTCTCCTGTGGGCCAAGCAAATTGTTTAGCACAGTACATGATGTGCAGTCTTTGCTCTAGGCCATCGTGGGATCCAAGAAAAACCATCTTGCAGAGCTGGATTCAGCCTTCAGGCTGTCAATTAGTTATCCCTGTTGTAGAGGGAGAATTGCAACTCATGCATATTTCTGCTCTATGTCATGGAATAGATGCAGAGCTTCAAAGTTAGGAGGGTAGAAAATGGGAGCAGTAATTAGCAGTTACAGTCCCTGGTTTTGCTCCTTCAGTGTGCTGTCATCATTTAAATATTTTGTTACTGGAAAGAAGAAAGTAAGCTTAATTTTTTCCTGACTTCAATTATGACAAAAAAGAAACCTGATTTAAACCAGTCTTCCTAGGGGATTAGATGAGCGTGAGTAGAGCTTGTCCATAGAAGAGCAGTGTAAACTAATGGTAAAAAATTGACTTACTTTTCTTCAAATTATCTGACTACTTTGTGGAAAGAGTCAAGCAGTGACCCTTTCCCCTAAACACACATACACAGACCCACTGGGTTGGTAGATAGAGGTGAAAGGAGTAGATGTGAATAATTCAAAATGCATTTACCCAATAATCATCAGTCACAATTTGCAGGATTTGCACATAAGACAGTAAGATAAACAAGATAAAAAACCTAGATAAAACCAGTAGTGGTAAAGCTAAGTCCACTCTCCATACTTGAACTGAATGGCCTGGCAAGTATATGCTTGCATTGGAATGCCACATCATATGTCTGAACATGAAAGGTATATGTTCAGAAGTTTTGCATTATGGGACCATAGTCTTTTAAGGGAGTGATGCTTAACAGGACCTGGAATCACATTAGATAGTCTAAGAAGATTTTTAATTGAGCTGTGAAATACAAGTACAGAGATAAGGTACAGGTGACTCACCAGTGAGATGATTACTGAATCCACTTGTGCTCAAAAAAGGACATTGGAAAGTTGGAACAGGCTCAGAAAAGTTGCACAGATTATTCCAGATTTCAAAAGCTTGGGATACATGAGACTTCTGCTCAACCTAGTGTGGTTTTATTAATGCAAATGTTTAGAGTTAACCTGAGGCTACGAGTCAACTCATACAGTATAGAAATGCCAACGAGGACTGTAATTCCGTGACTGTAGATGCAGGGATTCTGTCTCCATTAAACTGTATATATGTGTGCTACCCTGACCACAGCTACAGCTTGAAAAAGGTGTAAAAAATCTGTGCCTATGAAGTAAATCAGTAGGTAAAACCCTGCTTATTTTGCTGTACTTAAGCTTTCATACTGCTCTGGGAAGTTAAATCAGCACCAGAGTTTATTTCAGTACTGTTAGTTATTTTTCAATTAAGATTACAGTAAGGGAAGGCACAGGATGAGAAAGTAGAGTGTGCAGTTTGCTGTTCAGACTATTCAGGCTTCCTAAGAAACATTAATGTCTTGAAGAAATACTGTTATTCTTTACTGAATTCAAGCAAAGCAGAAGAGGCAGAAGACAACTTGAGAAGTGTTATTGGAAAAGCAGTAGCTTTAAATAAGCTTTTCTTTCATTGGAAATGTTACTTCCCTTGGAAATGAGGAAATGTGTATTTTAAAGTTTGGGGTGTGTGTTTGTTTAGTTTTTTTAAATGTTTCCTTGAGGTATTCGTATATTGAAATGAACTGATACACAAGATTGCATGAAGCTCTGTGTGGTATCTTTAGAGTTAAAGAGGAGAGCAGAAAGTTTGAATTGGTCTGTGGTCTGCATCCAAAAGCATTAACTATTCACCAGACTTTAGTTACTGTCTCTGTCTGTAATTCATCTTGATGGCATCTTGTAAAAGCCATAGACCACCAAAAGAGCAGGAAACAGTTGAAAGGAGCTGGTTATGCACTAGTCTTGCTCAGCAGATTTAGTTTAAAATTGTCTTGATGTGTGCACAGCACAAGGCAGGTAAAGTTTTTTTTATTCCTCAGCCTGTGGGCACTCAGCTTCATCATCTCAAGCTGGGATCTTGTAAGAAAATGAAGAGTCTTGCCCAGTGGCAGAAGGTGCCAGTCCCTCATGGCTTCATACCTCCTCACTTTTCTCCCCTCTTCCCCTTTTTCTGGGGGCCCTTAAAACTGTGTAGCTGTTTTCTGACAATGCTGTTTGTTATACCTGCACTTTTAGTCCTTAATCTGCCACCTTATGTCTTCTCTGCTGGATCTCAGGGTTTTGGTGTTCTTTGTAGTGTAGGGCTGGGGCAGCTGCAGGGGCTTAGCTTGGGAACAAAGGCTCCTGAAGCTGCCCCGAGGATCTAGGGAGGGAAGGAAAGGCCACTAAGAGGGCAGGCCTGGAAATAGGATCATTACCTGGAAGAAACCAAAGAAACTCTTTTTAATGGATCTGTCCAAGCTAGGTAAAATTCTGTGCATGTGTTATTTCCAAGGGTTTACATTTTTAAAATTATGTTGATAGCCCCTCTGGAATTTGGTGAGTTCTGCCCCTCTAACAGTGAACAGGTTATTGTTCCTGATGATGTGTGGTGTTGGCTCTAAGTTCAGCACTGGCTGAGACCTAAAGCACAGGAGGGTATGTTAAGAGTAATGATCTCTTGAGTCTTGACTTTTAATTATTTGGGCTTCTGTCTGTCTCTGTAAATGATTTGGAGAGATAATAATTACTTCCCTTGGAGGGTATTAGTTTGGCTAAGATGATTTGTTGAGATACATGGCTTAGTCTGCCTAATGCCTGATGATTATTTGCATTTAATTGTTCCCACTATACATGTATTGGAGATTCTTCTGGTTGATGAGTTGAAACTGAATCTGAAATATATGTGTGTAGTGGGAATGAAAAATCACAGGTAGGCTCTCCTATAAGCCTAGCAGACTATCACACTTTGGAACACATGGCATTGCTTTTTTTAATTACAAGGGAAACAACTGCATGGAACATTAAGATATGTCAGTGTTTATATAGATCCAATTGCTCAAAGTAATAAAATTTTAACTTTTTATATAACATACTTTTGGTCTTCTAAATTAAATGTATACTAGTATTATGATTTAAATTGCTTAATTAAGAATATTTGTGTGCATTATATAAGTTTTGTGCATATCTTACTTTAAATAAAAATTCTGCAAAAATTTATTCAGCCATCTTGTTGAAAACTCTGTTAATTTAATACACAGAGAAATTCTACCTTAAAAAATAAAATACAAAATACATTTTCAATTACTGCATGCAATAAAGGTCTTTTATGGGCCTGTGCATTTTTTTTTGTATCTTAGATTTACTGTATCATCTATAAAAGAAGTAATATGGCCACTATAAAAAGTTGTGGCTGGCTTTGCAGCTTTATTTTTAAGGCTTTGATTGGGAAATGGTACAGATTTCACCTTCCTGAGGAACTTCAAGATGTGTGTGGAAATAAGAGAGCCTCTACAACAAGATTTGGGAAGGAATAGTGCTACACTAGGGCTCATTAGAGGGAGAGAAGCACTCTTTATGAAACAGGATTTCATTCAAAATATGTTGGAAAGTACTGTCTGAAAGCCCTCTCCCTTTTTATGGATTGAAATAAAGTTAATGCTGGCAGATGCTGTGCTTTGTTGCAGTGGGGAGAAGCAGCTTTATGGTGATGGGAAGGTAATTGTTTCTTTGTGACAGCCATAGAATATAAGGTAGGATGGTTTCTTTTGGTAATGTAGTAATTTTTTTTCTAAATATTGTTTAGCATGCAATTTCAGTGCTGGCTGGTAGGATGGTCAAGTTACACAAATGCTTTTGGAGCATGCTTTGCCATTTTGTTTAGAAAAATAATAGTCCTGATAATTTGGAGCTAATTCATAATAAAAGGTTCCTGGGTAGAGAATTACTGTTTCTCTTGCAGCTTTGTTCAGGGGCAAGGATTAGTGGTGGTGTGAAATAAGACTTGTTAGCCAATAAAAGTCTCTGTGGGACGTACTGTGTATGTCCTGGGGAAAGTTGGCTTTATGGTGTGACTGTGGGCACCTAAACTTGTTCATTAGTGCAGCAGAGGCCAAATCCCTGCAGCTCTGCATCAAGTGCTTTTAATGCACTGGAAGATTTTGGAGGGAATGAATTCTCCTTTAGCTGCCACTTCAGCATAGATGTTATGATAAATTCAAGGAGGCAGGGAGTCTTGCTGTTCAAAATACCTGGATTCTAGTTCAAGGTGGTTGGCAAATGGCTGTACATGAGGACAAAACTGATTTGTGTTTAGTCATTAGGTGATCCAAACATGTTCTTCTGTTACTAAGTGGAGAGAAAGTTAATTTTAAATCCAATAACTTCTCATTTATTTAATCGTTTTCTGGTAAGCAGGATACAGAAATAGCCTGGGGGTTTTTCCTCTTTAGTTAAAAATGGGAAACTCTAATGTGAACAGATTTTAATTTATTTTAATGATGGGGAGAATATTTGGCTTTTATTCATGGAATCCTGTACTTAGCTTTTACTTCAGCCTTGGGCATACTTCCAGTAAAGGAGCTGTTAATCTCTATTATTACCACTATTTTTCATTTGTCTTTTGAAGACCTAGTTATCTTGAGAAACTTGTCTGTCCTTAAGGTTCACTTTTATTTGCTATTTTTCTTTCTTTACATATTTTTGTTCCCCCAGCTGGGGTTTATCTCTCCACGAAGTGATCTACATTAAATTAGTCCGTGTAAATAGACTGGCACAAAGTCTACAGAGTGTATCTTGGTTTGATATGGAATATTTGCAAAAAAAAAACAAATTACTTGAGGAGGAAGGCTGTGTCTACAGCAAAGTTCAATCAAACTTCTGCACATTCATAGCCTATGTCATTAGGATAATACTAATTACAGGGGCAGTGTTGTATCAGATCTCTGGGCTGTTTGTTACTCCAGGTGGGCTGTAACCATCCCTATTAGGTGGGATGTTGACAGTTTCCTGAAGCAGCAGATAACACCTGCTGGAAGGACAATGCTCAGGTACTCACCTTGCTTACTTGACTTTGGCAAGCTCAGTGTAATTTTTGATCACATCAGTCAGCATTTAACAAGCCAAGTAATGGAGATATTTTCCATTTTAGATGATTAGTACAAACATCCTAGATACTTTGCAGTCTGTGTTTTCAGAGGGGTCAGCACTGGTCTGCTCTTTGATTTGTGCACCATTAGTACAAATTTCAGTTTAGTTTGTTTGATCTTTGAAACAAGCAAGTGCTCTCACTGAGGTATTTGTTGTGCACTGTCTCTTTCTACAGACAGCAAGAGAAGATGATTGATTTGAATTGATGTGATATGGCCTTGCATGTTTATAGCCTTTGAACATCGTTGAATAATCTGTTTTCTCGTGTGCATGAAGGTCTTTTGCAGCAAGGTTTGTTTATTAAGAATAGTAATTAAAAATAAACCTAGAAATACTTCTAATATGTTCAGAGATGTATCTTTAGTGGCCTCAGAATCACCATGCTTGGAAGGTTTCTCTGGAGAATGCATCATCCAGATCCCCCTCCTCAAAATCTGTCAGTTTTTAATCATATGGAAAGAATTCAAAATAATGTCAGTCCCAAACTATGCCTGAGTTTATAAGGGAAAGTAATAGATTTCAGCTTGTCATAAATCTGATGCAGTAAAGAGACTCTCTTAGCTGTTCCTCATAACTTCACCACTTTCTTTCTTATGGGGGAAATCAAGAGATGCACCAATAAAGTCAAGATTGATCCAGCAGGTCTTTTTAGAGTTGTACTCTTTCAGACTATTCTTAGTGGATTTTTGTTTTTGTGCACAGTTGTGTGTGAGAAAATGAAAGTTCTGGTAAATGCAGTGTCAGATTTCCTTACATTTTCTGCTAATTAAATGAGGTTCTTTAAAAATATGTTAATTTTTGGTTAAAAATGTAGAATGATTATTTCAAAGAAATGAAGTAGACAAAAGTATAAGCCACTTACAAATACAAATTTTTGTTCAGCCCATGTTACACCGAGCAACAGGAGAAAATACTTAATTTCCTGTAGGAATTTTTACAAATATATGGTATATAACCTTTCCCAGAGTTTCAGAAGTCAGATATTACAAGGAAAAAAATCACCACCCCTATTCTGGTTATAATGTCTTCGGTGGGCTTATTTCTATTTACTTCATTGTGTTCATATATATATGTAACAGTTAATTCTCTTCTTATGTGTAAGAAAATTCTTCAGTATGAAAATATAAATTGAATAATTTTATTCTGATTCATTTTTTGTTTTTATTTTTCCTCATAGAAGAGTATTAATTAATAAGTCAAACACTCACCACCACCCTTCAGTTTATAGGTATAAACACTGAGCAAGTCAAGAAGGCATTAAGAAAATTTGCTTGGTTTTCACCCTTTTCTGTACTGACCGTAGAATGAAATCCAGCATTCCCAGGATCAAATAGAGCTCACAGCCTGGTTTAGGAGTGAACATGTTGAAAGAGAGGGTAGGGAGAGTTGAACAAGCTGCAGATTCTGCTGGGGTTGTACTTTTAAGGCGCTATTGTAGACACTTTCCCAGGCAGAGGTAGCAAGTTCCAGCCTTTGGATATTGAGCTTGGGCTTTGTCCTGTGATTTCTTCCCAGCAGTGTGCAGCCAGTTGTGCTTCCCACCTGAGCTGGCAGTCTGAAGTGAGTCCCAGACATGGTCCAGAGCTGTTTTACTGCTTGGGTCTCCAGATTTTTCAGTTCAGATGCAGACTAAACCACCCTTCTGTGCCAGTCTTGTGGGGCTGTGCCACAACACGCTCCGTGTGTGGCTTGATCAGCAATCCTTTGTGCAGTTTGTGTGCATGGACATTGTCATGAATGGAAAGAAGATAGAGGAGATGTTAATGGGAATTATTTTGTCTCCCTCTAAAATAAATAACCTGACTATAGTTTGGAAAGGTTTATTTTATTATCAGTTTTATGGGAGAGAGCTCAGCCTGGATGTCTGTGTACTTTGTTAAGCCTGCAAAGAAAACTTACCAGTGAAGGGATTGACTGTAGCTGCTCTGGTTTGCTCTATCTCAATCCCAACACATAAACTCAAACCTGGTGTAATCTATCTAATAGCTGCAAGATATAACAGGTAATTAAATATTTGAGAGTTTATATAGGCTCAAAAAAGAACAGCAGCAGAAGCAGACTATTCCTTTTCAAATGCTTACTCTTTCTTTGTAAGTCTTCTGAAAGATTAAAAAAACAAAAAAGGGATTTCTTACATGTAGAAATGCACAGCCAGCACAGGCTATTTTGAGTGCACAAGCAATTCCAGTACTGTGGAGTTCACTTCTCTGGATTGCAGCTGCTGAAGTATTAGGCTGCATTATCCCCATCCTGCAATTGCTCTTGTTACTGTGTGGCTCAAAAAGGGGGGGCCTGGAGGATAACCTCATCCCTTTCCTCTGCATGTGCAGCCCCACAGAGGTGGGGAGCTGGCTGATGTGACATGAACTGCTTTTCTTGTTAAATTAGGTCAGATGTGCTCTTATGGTTACTGCTCAGCCAAGTTGAGAGGTTTTGGTCCCAGCTCTTTGCCTCTATCCTTCCCTACCATTATTACATCCCTGCTTGGAGGCAGCCTGACTGCATGTGCAGCCACCAACAAGGCAACCTGTTTTGAGAAAATCTGAGTTGAATTATGCTATGTAAACTGTGCAGAATTGCTTTGACACAACATAGTCAGGAAAACTCTATGTGCTAGCTGATACTTAGCCTAATGTTTTTATCAGATATTTTTCAGGAAGGAGAGCTCCTGGTAAAGGAGGGTGTATAAGCAGATGAAAGTGGGAATCTCATCTTGCTATCAAGAGTTGCATAGAATCATAGGATATCCTGAGCTGAAAGGGACCCACAAGGATCCATGAAGTCCAGCTCCTGGCTCTGCACAGGACACCCCAAGAATCACACTATGTACTCTATTGAATTTATACTTGTGTTGTAGTCAGTTTTAGAAAGAAAAAAACCCCATGTGCCTGAGACAATGAGAACACATTTATATTCTGTCACTTCCCTTAGATTAATCTCTTTCCATATAAAATTTATAAATTGGCCTCCTGTATATCTTCCTTGGTTTTCAATTCCAGGCTAGTAAACATTTTACTGTTACGCTTTCTCCAAGTCAGAAGAACCATTTAATATCCAGCATTTCTCCATGACTGGAACTAGGTCATTGCCCCCTCAGTCTTCTTTCTGAGGAGACTGGATGAAATTGTGAATTCTGGCAGGGTGACTTTTGTGGGGACTTGATTGGTTTTGAGGGCTTATTTTTGCAGTACTTCTTCACATTTTGCACTTCTTCAACATTCTTTCATAAATAAGGATACTAGATGTGCATGCAATATTCTTCCTTAATTACCAGTGTAATATAGGGATTGGATTCCAGGCATTTCTCACAGAAAACTACTGATAAAAGCAGGGAGGATTGTAGCATATTGCTGCCAGACTATAAGTATGTATAAGTATGTATTTGGTAAAGGTAGGAAAAAATAATATTCCTTCAGATTCTGTCATCTTTTTGGTGACTTCTCTCTGTACAGTATTTATGCCTATGGGTGCATTTCTTTGTTTGACATTAGCCTAATGATGAGCTGCGCTTTTAGAATTCCACCTGCTGATGTTCCTTGTTTTCACCTGTTATATTAACCTTAAGTAATAACATTCCATAGGGACCAATGTTTCTTGGCTGGATTACACAGCTGTGTTTGGGTACTTGAAACAAAAATCTAAGCAAGCTGAAGCAATCAAATTTTCACTACATGAACGATTTATTCTTTAAGGTTCCTAAACTAAAAAGAATTTTTCAATTCATAAAACCATATGGAAAGAGTTTGTTTGGACCAACTGTAGAAAAATGTACTTGCTGTACTAGCTATCTGAATAAATCTCTAAATATCTGAATAAGTCTCTAAAAGACTTACTTTTTAGTATAATGTTGTTGCATCCCACTGCAGGGGTTTAAGTTAAATTAATAGGACTTTTCTATAGGGAATAAACACTTCTGCATGAAACCTGTGAAACAATATAAATTTTTTAATGGTCAACTGAGTTTTTCTGGAGATAGGATATAAATGAATGATGAGTCTGAAGTTCAGATATGAATGTTCTTTTGGTAGATTTACAAGTTTTATTTTAAAATTGAAGGGTTGTATACCTCCCTTATGAGATAGGGGAACAAATTTAACAAGGTAAATTCATTTATATTTAAAGATACACATCTTCAGAGCATTTGAATCTTCATTAAAGGCAGCAGAGTTGCTCTGTTGATCAGCACAGGAAAAGCCTTACCTTGCTTCAGCTGAGAGTAAAGTAAATTTTTACCAGCTTCAGTGAAGTGGGAGCTAATTAAATGAGTAGGTATCTTTAGACAATTTGCCAATAAATTGTGCATCTCTTGCATCATGTTTAAAAATTAAAAGTTCCTTGGTTTAATTTTATGAAAGTTATGTGTTTCCTAGCCTGTGAATTTCTAATGAGAAATCATATGTCACTGTTGAAAATAATTTTGGTCTGTAGGCTTTTAAATTGTTGGCTAGGAATTTTTTTTTTTTTGTGTCTGTGTGTGTGTTTGCTCAGCAGCGCAATACCAAGTAAAGTGCTGACATGGAAGGAGTTAAAATATTTATTATGAATTAACATAACATGTGCTGAAATTTTAGTTTGAAAAATTGAGAGCTTTGAAATGCTGAAAAGACTAGTGGTGAACTTTTGATGTGTTTTGGTCTTTTAGCAAAAAACATGGAGATGGATATGGTGTTAACTTTCTTTTCAACTATCACGAATTTCACGCCTGATGGAACAGAGTGAGTTGAAGGAGTGAGTGACCAGAGGAAATCTATGAGCCTTTGCTTTCAGTGTGAATCTTTCATGTCTTTGAGTCTTTAATTTTTTTTTTAAAACTAAAAGGAGCATAAGTGAATACTTGATTCTGGGTCAAAACCACAGTGCATTGTCTCAGAGCCCTGCAATAACTAGCAGCCTAGACCATGATGCAAGAGCTTTATACAAAATAATTATTTCAACATTTTTTACAAAAATCTATTCAAACAAACATCTGAACAGCTGCTAGGGTGAAGTATTCACGGGGATTGAGCAAGACTAGAGAGCTCTGCAAAGCTCTGAAGCTTCAGGGGCACTCACAATCCAAGGCCCTTCATCCCACTGCTTGTTGATGTATTCCTGCCTCCTAGCCAGGCACCCTTGCTATTCCCTGCAAGTGATGCAGCTTTTAACCACTGACATCTGGCTGACGGACAGCAGCCAGCTGTATTCCATGCCAGCAACTCTGAAGTGCATTTTTTCTTGGATTTTTTTTTTTAGTTTGTTTGTTTGGTGGGTTTTTGGTGTGGTTTTTGTTTGTTTGGGGTTTTTTTTGGTGTGGCTTCAACGCACAGAATGGCTGAAAGAGAATAAAAAGAAGAGCCAGAATTCTCTACTAAAGTTTGCTCCTATGGGATCTGAGGATTTGGGTTGAGTCTGGTTTCTTTTTGGCAGAGCTGTGGTTGTGAAGGTGGCCATGTTACAACTGTAGATGATTATTTTTGTTCTTTTTCTTATTTCTTTATAAACTCATATTGTGTCATAAGGGTATCATTCAGAGCCACATTTCAAACATAGGATTGCCCAGTTAACTTGCAAGAATCAAGTGTCCAACCCAACTGAGAGTTGCTGAGGAGATTCTGGTTATTAGCTTTTTTTAAAAAAAGTGCTGTTTATGTGTTTCTCTCAAAAATGCCATTGTAAAACTTAGTGGAACAGATGCATTTTTTTACCTAATTGTATAGATTGTGGGAAGATTCTTTCTTTTTGTTTTTTTTTTCTTTTTCCGAAATCTACAGCAGTATTTCTGATTTTGTACCACCACTATTTGATGTGTTGATTAAAAGGTAAGCAGGACTTCTCGCAGTAAATAAAACAAAGCTCTTTAGCCAGGATGTGGCTTAAAAAAATTCTTCTAGAAGGTATTCTTAAAATATTAATATTTTTTAAGATTCTTTTCCTCTCTTTGTGTGGGTGCACAAAGGTGTGCATATGTGTTTGCTGTCTGCTGTTTGCCTGAAGTGGTGACGCTGATGCAGCACACTGTACATTAAAGGTTCGGGGAGCTAAAGTGTGAAGTTCAGCCTCTAGCTAAACATCACCACTGAGCTAATCTACAATTTAGACTGATCCATCACGGATATTTACAAGGAGGGAGAGTGCAGTTCAAAATTAAACAGCATATGGGTACAGTTATCCCTGTTAAAATGGCCAGCGTGGCTGGTATTGTGTGTGGAAGATAACGGGGACAGGTGGTAATCTGTCTTCTCTGAGCAGAGACAGCTGGTATTTTCCTTGGGCGTCAGTGCTGCCTTTCTGTGTGCTCTCACCTACCAGCTGATATCCTGCTTGTTACAACAATACCAAGTGTGTATTAACCCTTTGATCTACTTCTGTTTGATTTCCAAAGGGGGGGGAGTGTCAGACTACCTGTGGATAAGCTTGGTGATTTGATATTTCTAGTAATAGAGCTGTGTTCATCTTGGCTTTCTGACCTCTTTACATGCCTTGCTGTGATATTTATCAGCAGATGGCAGATAAAAGTCTTCAGTTTATATAGGTTTTTTGTTGTAAATGTCTGATTAAGTTCCATACTGAAGGAAGGGGTGAGAATCAACCCTCTTTCATTTAGTTCAGGAGAATCTGAAAGGTCATATGGAATAGAGAGAAAATTGTTTTGTAACTTCACTTGTATTTACTTCCTACTTATATTGCTTAACATTCAGCTATGAGTAACATCTCCTTTCTGAACACGCTAATTTGGTTCCCAGCATGAGTGTGATGCTTTTTTTTTCTCTTCTTTCTAAGAAGAGCTTTATTAGTCACAGCTGTTATTTCTCTTAAATATTTAGCAACTGTCTAGGCTCTGGGGTAACCAGGTATTGATGCTCCATGAAAAGCAGCAGGCACAGCTTCCATGGAACTCTGACTCTGCTTTTGGGCCCTGGCCAGTGGGAGCCACATTTGCCTGTCTCTACATGTGGCTGTGTTCAGTTAATTGATAAAATGAGCCAGCCTCTGATTATTTCATCACACCCAATGTTGTGGTTGGAGCCCCAGACGAGGGTGACTCTGAGCTGCTGTAAGGGACGTGGCATGGATAGGAAAGGAGCAGCAGGAAGCTCTAGGAATTACCATCACAGATGTGGTCTTTAAAGCCATGTCTGTGGGATCAGCTGACACCAGTCCTGGTGGAAGGAAGGGAAAAAGGAATACCTGCTAAAGGATGGATGAGACAGGATGATGTGAGGGGAATGCAGTGACTACAGAGTCTGAGGGAGGCAGGTGTTCAGACACTTTATTTTTTTATCCCCAGCTAAAAATAAATTCATGTCTTTATCTGAATGGACCACTAGTGGTGGTGCTTGTTATTTTAAAAAAACATGCTTATGATTGGACATTGTTTTTTAAAAATTGTTTTTGACTGATAACAAAAACGAATGTAATAAACTAGGAGGGAAAGCCCACCCCAGATTTGAAGCAACATCAGAAAGGTTCTGTCCAGAAAAGGAGCATGAGCTTTATGCAGTTGTACTCTAGTAGAGTGCTGTTGAGGCTTGAATTTCCAAAGAAGATGAGACAGACCAAGCCAGAAATGCTGCAGAAATTGCAGTGTATTAACATTAGAGCTGGAAACCTTCATATCAGTCAAGAATGTGGCCTCCACTTTGAACTCTTCCAGACCTGCCACATGCAGAGTTGGAAAAGGTGTTTTGATAGTATTGCTAGAGTGAAATGATTACCTAAAGAGTCTGTGATAAAGGAGATGAAATGAAATTGCTTTACAAATTTAAAATTTGGCAGCATTTTGCCCGGTTAATTGTCATTTGGTAAAACTTTTTTTTTTTTTTGGGCAAACTAAGGATAGAAGAAACATCAGATAAAAGAACTGTTACAACTAACCTTCATTGTAAAAGACCAGTGTAGATATGATTTTCTCCTAAACAGTTTAAGTTAGAAAATGTCAACATTACTTTCAAGTTTAGGTATGGATTTCTGATTTTTCAAGTTAACCTTTTAAAGATCCTACCAAAGAAAGATTTTTATTTATATATATCTTTATTATAAATCATCTTGGAATTAAAAGAACACATATTTTATTTTTATTTAATAGCTAGAAATACTGAGGTTTGTGGATGGCTTTTTAAATTTTAATTCATGTCACCAAAGAGTGATTTTTGCTTTTCAAAATTAGAGTTTTGCTCAATGCTCAAATTAGAGTTCCAGCATAGACTATTATCTAGGGTGGCTTTATAGTATTGCTTTTAGTTGTTTGAAGTATTAGGGTTTTTGCATGTACATGCCTAGGCAGCGCATGGCCACCCAGAGAGGTATGAACAGAACTTTGAGGAACTTCTGTTCTAATGGATTTCACTTGTCTTTAATTGGTTCCAGCTAGTTAATCGTATATGTCCTTGGAGAATGCCTTTTTTTTTAATCCCTGTCTGATTACTGCTCACAGATCCACATTTAGCAGGTATTCCCTAAGCAGAAAAATGTCTGTACTCTTCTGTCCACATGTTTTTCACCCATACAGTGATGATCAGCTGTGGTGATGAAAATTCTCCTATTTCATTTCTAAAAGTTACATGAGGAACATCTCATTTTATGTCTAGACTCCCAGGATAAACTCTGATTGATTTTAATGTCCAGTATTTCATGAGCCACTGCACTTAGATAATGTTCAGTGCTGCTTGAAAGCTGTGTTTTGGCCTTAAAAGGGAGAGTATAATGAAAGCAGTGGTTCATAGATTCAGTCTTTTATGCTTTGTTAGGTGCTAAAAGTCAAGCTTGGAATTTATCTAATGAAGCACAGCAAACTAGTAAAAATAATAATAGTAATAAAAAACTAGAATTTTAAGACCTCCAGATCAATCAGCTCTGGTGTGAAAAGTTAAATACATTAAAAATAGAAAATTTCTGAAGTTACCTTGATGTATTGCTTTGTTTTTTACCTCTGATTTGAAATGTGTCTGGTTTTGTTGCTGCCTTGTTTTCATTTCTCATTTAAACTAGCAGCCTTCCAAAGAAGCCTGAGCTTTGTGCTGTTGTAGCTCTCTTTTCATTATGTAAAATTCACTGCACCTCAGAACTCAAGTGGCAGGAAAAGTTATAATTGGAAGAACATACTGAAATCTGCAGTCTGACATTCTGGACAGCTTCACTGAAAGAGAGCAAAGTAAATGTGAATGTTACTTTGAAGTGGTCATGAGTGAACTGATCTTTTTTTAATCTTAGTTATTCATTTATTTAATATGAATAAACAAAAATAAACATCTCTGACCCTTTCTTGTAAAAGTCCAGATGATTAGGGAGATGGTCCCTGAGGATGTCATGACATATGACAAGAGCTTTGACCACTGAGTTACTGAATGTAAACAAAGGACACTTTCAAGCGTTGCTATATTTGGAAAGAATTGCTGCCTTTTTCTTGCAAAAGATGCATCTTTAGCATCTAAAAGTAGACAGTTATGGTTTATGAATGCAGTGAAAAAACATGTATTGAAAATGATGAAATTTCATGTTCTCCATGTGTAGCTTCTTCTGCCATTAAAGTTTTAGTGAACATGTAGATTCACAAAAGGGTGAAAGGCATTGGTGTGTAAAGGAAATTTTACCAAGGATTTGTGTACTGAGTACAGGAGGGCATTTCTCAAATCCCTTTGGTGTGAATCTAGTTCTGAGCTGCCTTTTCCTCTTCTGCATTAAAATGGGAACTATGGCATATGGGAGTAAAGTTCACTCTGGAATTAATTCAGGCTCTTGTGTGTAAATCAGGTCTGTAATTGTATGAGTGAAATGACTGTATGGTAATACTTTTCTTCTGAATGATTTAGCTGTTATTCTGTTTGGGCATGTAAGAGATTAATATTCCAAAATAAATAAAATTTGTGATTTCCCTGCAGTAAACAAAACTATCGGCTATTCCAAATAAGTTTTGTACATGGTCTGATCATTTACAATACCTGGCAAATCATTAAGGCTTTTGTGAGGTGTCTGCATCAAAGAGATGAAGCCACAGTCAGTGACAAGCTTTATGCTCCTCCTATCCATAACGAGTTCCTTAATGTATTCCATTTTAATTGTTATCTTGGAGTCAATCGTGATCTCACACTACAGCTACTGACAGGAATCATCAGTTATGTGTGTGGTGTTTGGCAAAATTGCAAATTCACAATACATCTCTCTTCAATGGCAGCAATGTTTAGCAGCTCATTAGCTTTTGGGCTATACCTTCTGGTGAGTAGATACTGGGAGAGACAGACAGCCTGGTTGATTTGCAGGCATCTATTAGCCAAGATGAGCACTGCAGTATAGCTGAAAGGAAACACAATAGAAGAAAATAGCATTTGGAGTAGACTTCCATTAGCTGGAAGATAATTAAAATAGGATTAAAGAAGAAAAAGGGATTTTTTTTTTCCTTAGTAATCTTGCTTAGAAAAAATGCTTTACTGTCAGGTTTAATGGTTTTGATTCTGGCTTTAAAGTGGTCCATTTCATCACTTTATATTTGAGCAAAACTAAACAAACAGCTAGAAACTGTGCTGCATGCTTTCTGTCTGAATGGTGGAGTACTTCAAGGGAGAGATAATATCAGAAACAGATCCCATGTGTAATATACTGGAAGTACTGTGTAATATGTTGCCCCTGGTTACAGTTTTGGAGGTTTTGTTCAGTTTTGATGACTTAATATTACTTTGAAGAAAGTGGATTGGAATACAGTTATATAGCACTGGAAAGCCACTGTGGATATTTTCCAGTATTGAAGAGCTGAGTGAGTGAGAATAGGCTTCAATAATTCAGACAAATGGTGGGGTCAGTAGGAGTTATTACTGAGAGACAGCTGGAAAGTGGAGATCAGGCTGGAATGCTATCACTAAAAATGTGGGAGAGCTGTTCTGTTTCAGAAGAGGTAAGGTCTGGAGGCTCAGGAGGAACTTTATCCAGGTCTGAATATACCTGATGGAGAGGAATGCATGAGAGGAAGCCAAACTCTTCTCAGAACTCCATCTGACCAGAACTCACTGAAAGGGGGAAACAGGAGAGGTCATGAAGTCTCTGTGATGACACTGCAAACCTGATTGTACTTGACCTGAGCTCCCTGTGCTAGCTGACCATGCTTGAGCTGGAAGGTTGGACTGGAACTGGAAGATTTGAGAGGCCCCTTCCACCCTCAGTGACTATCACCATTGTGGAGCTGTTTACAGAATGTAACGTGGTGTAGAAACAAAGCAAACTCACAAAACTTACTTTGAGAAAGAAAAGAGCAAGTGTCCTCTCTGGTATTTTTGGTGGCATACGCACTTATTTGGTTAAAAGTTCCAAAATATGAGGGCTCTGTTATGGGATCTTTGAATAGTTCTGTGTCAGGTAGAAACATTTTACTTTTCTAAGTTCTTTTTGCAAAAATACACTTTCTGATTTCTGTAGTACACCTCTTTATTCTTGTTCATTATTTTCCCCTCTGCATGTTAAATGTATTTTGTTACTGTCACTGCAGTAAGTAGTTCTTCAAAGATTCCCTTGTGCTTGTGACCAACTCAACTTAAGTTCCTTCTTAACATTTTTTAGAAGAATACCACTTACTTTCAGGATTCTGAGCCTAATGTCAACTGTGCCTGACAAGATTTTGTTTAACCAATTGTTGCAATTTGTTGTATGTATTATAAAGGGGCAATTGGCTATTTAGTGGAGAAAACTAAATAGTTTTCACAGATTTAGTGGAGAAAACTAAGGGGGCATTCTCCCTCCTAACATCTGTAGTTTTTACATCATTCCTTTGGCTGGATATTCATGGAGCATTTCCAATAGAGAGTAATACGTCTTCAAAAGCTGCATTTATTTATAGGCAAGTTAAATATTCTTTTGTTCTATTCAAATATTCTTTTTTCTATTCCATTTGTCCATTTTAGGTAAAACGTTGCACTATAGCCATTGTGCCTGATTTATTGCTTCAAGGCCTGTGTGAAATGAATTAAAGTAAATATTCCCTAATTTCTGGTGTCTAGGTGTTAAAGTTGTGCATTAAGTCCTATAGTAATTTGGATTAATTTTAAGTCCTATAGTAATTTGGATTAATTTTCAACCTGTCATCAGTGAAACACCAAGTATTTAAGTAGTAATTTGGCAAAATGTTGAAGCTCATTCTTCTGTGACTTGGAAATCAAGAAGTTTTAAGTATGTGAAACTTCGTAATAAGTAGGTATCCAAGTCTTCTGCTGAGCAGAATCAAATTGCTAAATGAGATCATGAAAACCAGCACTGAACAATTTTGCTGAGAAATTCCTCCTGTACAATTATGGTTTAGTTGGATTTCATTTTTAATTACACAGAAAAACAATTCTTGTTCTTTGCTGGCATTGTTCTGCCTCCATTATGGATAAACAGAACATAAGATACCTAAGATTTCATTCAGACTCTCATCACTTCATATTGATTTAAAAGCAATTATCAGTGATTTTATCCATGTAGTATCCTTGGTGATAGTCACCCGCAAGTTTGACGTGCTTTTAAAAATTGGTCGTACCTGTTGATGATGTCATCAATGACAGTGTGTGAAGTGCAATAAAGTCTTGGAACTCTTGATTTACAAAAGTTATTTGGAAATTTTCTTAATGATTGCCACAGTGTGTCAAGGCTTTTTTTTTTCTCCAAAGGGCTACCTCTAGCTAGCAAATTAAGCATTTTCATTGTCTTTTTTAGTTGACATTACACACATATTAGGCATGAACTGAACTAAAAAGTAAACCATAATAAAACATAGTATCAGTTTAGAGATTTCAGACATTATTAAGGTCACTGTTTACCTTCTTATTTTTTGCAGCATTTCACTCCCTTTTAAGTAAATTCTTAAAATTTCTGTTTATAAACTAGAAATTCTTTCCCATCTTTTGTCCCCTGAATATTTTTAGCTGTTATTTTCCATAGAGGAGTGAAATAGTACAGGTGACTTTGTGAAAAATCAGTTTTATATGATGAGAACTTTGGGACACTGTGACAAAACATTAGTAGATGTACCTCCCTTTAAAATAGGGGTTTGTTTCAGTAGAAACATAATGATAATTATGTAGATATTTTAGGAAAACAGTACAGAAAAATCTCAGTAAAAATATTTTGCTTCAGACTGGGTGGAGGTTTAAGGTTATCCAACAAGTACTGCAGCCAACAGGGGATAAGGAAAAGGAAACCAATTATTTGTACTAGTTTTATAAATCTCCCTTTATTGCCTAACCTTTTCAAACAAGAAATGGATTTATCCTCTGTGGAGACAGTAGTATAAATAATGTCATTCTCTGGCTAGAAATGGCTCTGAAATCCTTTGATCTGATATAGGGTTGCCTAATACTAAGTACATCCTGTTCTAGTAGATGCACTCTCACTAGATTTAAAAAAAAAAATCCAGCTTTAAAAATTTGTGTCAATAAATATGTAATATTTAGACCAATTTAATATTTAAAGCATGGTACAGTTAGTAGGTGTGTTTAATTTTTAATGATGATTTGTTTATGTTTTGAAGGTTTTCTGGAAACTTGCTTTACTTTTTCTTCCTGAGCTTGGTAAATCTTTAAGTGAAAGATGAATTAATGGGATAAGTGTTTAGTCTATAAAGGTTGGCCTAGTGACTAGAAAAAAAGTAAACATTTTCTGTGTTCTGTTTTTTAAATGTTCATAAGCAAATCAAATAGCATATTCATTTTCCCTTGGACATGGCCATTAACAACTGAATTTCTTTCTTTATTTCTTATTAAACCAGTATGGGGGGAAGACGATGCAGACAAGGGAAAAACTGACGTAATGAGAGAAAGAAAACAAGCATGACAATGGCCATCACAGAGGGGAAACTGGGCTATCACAAACGTTATTACAGGAGACACTTGATGTGGTCCAATTTACCAAAGAAATGGGTGAAGAAATGATGGCTCCATGTGTCTCCTACATATAAGAAGGCAGGAGCCAATAACATTTAACAGTTTAAAGAATTTCTGTGCAAGAATGTTGTTCTCCACCTCAGCAAGAATTCTGTTTTTTGCTGGATTTTAATTAGTTTCTAGATGTTGTTCCATCATTCTGAAAATGACTTTTCAAATTTGAGTCCTTTAGTGAAAGATTTTTTGTCTTTACTGCGATCTTCTTAAAATTTCTTCTTTTTCAAGGTATTGTGTTTAGCACAGGGCAGGGCTTCCCTTTGGTTCTGATAATGAATGCCACTGCAAGGCTGTGCTGTAATGAAGTGGAGCTGGTTGATCAGCTCTCCATGACGTGCAGAAATGACTGTCACTTCTCATGGCCATCAAGGGCTGACACAGCTCTGGCTACGAGCTCCTGTCAGAGGGAACTTCTGAGATTCCATGCTGACTTGATGCCTCTGGGTCCTGGGGATCCTGCTGCAATGTCTACACTACAATATCTACAATATCAGGTTTTCATCACATCAATTAACCTAAAAAATACATTTATGACATTACTTTAAACACTGATTTATACTGGGAGGAATTTCCACTCCAATGCTGTAACAGTAGTTGGAGGGGAGAGTATTGCAGAAGAAAGAAAAAATCTAAGACAATAAAGTACATGTTTATCAAGGTCCCTATTTTTATTTATTTCTGTCTTCTTTTTGGTTAGATTACATCGAAAATAGAAACATTTGCTCTGAGGTTTCAGGTAATAGATTTCCACTGTTGCTTTAATTTAATAATAGAAAATAATTTTTCCTAGACTTCTGTAGTTTAAAAATAACCTTTGCAATAGTGAAAACTGAATGATAAGGAAATAGTTTTATCTTTATTATATTAGGTGAATGGAGTTATCCTTTGGTCAAAGATTCCTAGGTTTTTGGTTAGGCTGGCCTTGCAAGTCACATTTTCAAACTCAGGAACCATCAGTATAGTTATTTTGTTAGTTTTTGTTTGATTTTTTGTGTGTGTTTTTAATTATTTTTTATTTTCTTTTAAAAGCCAGCTGATAAGAGGAGGGAACATTGTCTGGCTTTTGAGATTTAAAAAAAAAAGCATGATTATATGTGAAGTCAGGAGACATCATGAGAAATATATACCAGCACCATGGATGTTTGAGGGGAATTCAGTAAAGTAGAGCATTGTTCAGGAGATGCACGGGCCTACTGTTAATGTCACTTTGCATAATTATTTTGTGTGTATTTAGAAATGATACTTTGTCAAAGGCTTGTTAGCACAGTTGCTAACAGAGTGATTTTTTTTTGGTAGCCCTTTAACAGCAAATTAAAGAAACTAGGTTGTCACATATCTGTGTTTTTCTGTTCAAATACATTTGAAACACACTCAAAACCAAAAACCCTTTTTCTTCTTTTATTTTGTGTAGAAGCTGCACCCTAGCTGGACTTTTTTTCACATTTAGGATTTGGACTCATGGGGAGTTTATAAGTGTTTTACAGTCACACATATGCACTTGCTAAGCTGTGTTTACTTTTCAAAGTAGGTTTTGAAGCTGACTTAGCTGAATAAGTTTAGTATCCCAGCTGAATATTTGCGCTGGTTTCAAACTGCCTGTGTCAGCTTGGCTTATTTCTGTGTATTTACAGACACGTGTTAAAATATACAAGTCAGTGGTAGAGCCATTAAAACGTGTCAACATGTGAAGCTGAACTGATTTATTAAAACAGCCCTGCTCTGTATGTGGACCAAACTGCTGTTTCTTTAAGGATATTCTTTGGACAATTCCCCCCTGTACCACCTGTCTGCCTCCTCACCCTCCAAATCTTTGCTGATAGTACTAGAACCAAGAATGCCATAATGAATTCAAATATGTACTTTTGAAGGTATTTTTCTCCTAATGTTCAGGTAGGAAAATGAAAAAAAAGTCATCCATTTATTAACCAGCAAATAAATTAGTTGGGTTTTTTTCCTACATACCTGAGTTCATTCTGTGCATTTTGGAGAACTGGCTACCTTGCCAAAACAACCTTTCCTGTACTAAAATTAAATATCTATCTGTTTTATGAAGGCCTATGTGGTAATACTGATATAATTTCAAGAGCCACAGCAGTGCATAACTGGACTTCTGGTGTTCTTGTGGTTAACATTTAAATTGCCTTGTCTTCTGGTTTCTGCATCCTCCTGGAGCTCTGATCACATTTCTGGCAATGAAAGTCTAGAAATAATAGCCTTACACTTTTCACATTCCCACAGGCCTCTCTGCTTGCTTCCAACATGGACTGTTTTTCTTGTGAGCAGGAATTCTTTATGCTGGCAGGATATGAGGCAAGGCCAGTAGCTGCTCTTGTTCTGTTTTTGAAAGATTATTTTTTATTACTTAATTTATTTCTGTGTTTCTTACAGATAGAAATGTTATGGTAGTCTTGATTTACAGGCAGGGTTAGCAGTCTTCCTGTAACTCTTACTCCTCAGAGTAGTATCAGTAAAATCATCTGAATTGTTTTGTGACTGAAGCATGTGCCTGTGGGGAGAGCTTTTGTAGTGCTTCTCCAGTGACAGCCCAGGTAATAAAGACTGAGTTGCAGCTTTTATGAATTACTGACATTGACTCAAGAACTAATAATGGTTCTGAAGCTGGGAGGCCACAATCACAGTTCTTTAAAAAAATCACAGTCCTTTAAAGTTTTGGAATAGTAAAGAGGTTCCCAGTATGGGTGATGGCCAATAATGAACCATCCAGATTTCTCAAGGACCAGCAGTCCCACTGATAATTTTAAGTTTTTAATTAAACTGCTTTTAAAGAGGCCATGAGCTGGTAACTACCTCACTGCCCGGTTTCTCCCTGGGGTCCATGCAGTGGGCATGGTCTGCTTGGTCTAAAACTGAACCAAACCACTCCTGTTCAAGTATCTCTGCAACACTGATGTGCCTTTAGCTGTAGGACTCTCTTTCTAGGAAATCAGTAAACAGGGTGTGCATGCAAAGCTTCAGCCTAAGGTTTCCTGTTCTGCACCCTGAATTCCAGCAGGGAGCTATAGAACCAGCTAGACTAACTTAACTAGATTAAGTGAGGGAAATACATTTTTATTTGAAGAACTTAGATTGAATCATCATGATTTCCTATGGCTGGAGCTTTGATTTCCAAGTACTACAAGAGATTTAGTGAATTTTATCCTCTGTTTTCATACTTCATCCTGTAATCTGGTTTTGAAAAGGACACTTGTTAAATTGCTCCATAGTTAGCTAAACAATGGATTCTTGGCTCTTTATAATCCTTTTCCTTCTTGCCTTTATTTTCAGCCTCAGACTGCTGTCACTGGAGTAACTAATACACATTTTTCATGGCTGATTTCAAAGTCTGTGTACTTTATACATGATAGGCCTGAGACTTGCTCTGGTTTTCTTCCCTTTTCCTTTGTATTTCCATCATTCAAAAACTAGATTATTTAAATAAACACCAGAGTGAGTAACTCCATCCAGATTTGCATCAACTGCAAATTGACCCAAATAATCCTCTCTGCCTTTTGTCTCATTATGATTCCAATTTGTACATTCAGTTGTAGTAGAGAATCTTACACTCGTGTCCTTTCCAGTCTCTCTCTGAACCAAGTAAATACTATGGTAGCTAATGAATCCTCATCTAGAATACTTCATAATTTTACTAATGGCTGCCTGAAGCCTGTAATTCTCCTGGAATCACCAATCTTCTATTCTTCATGCAAGTTTTTCTTGTGAATATGTTGAACATTTTCCAGGCTCATTCCAGTTTTCCCCCTATAGTTCATAGTTAAAGTGAATATGTTTTTTTAACCTCAGTGCAGAATATATTCCACCCACATGCCTGATTTTGTTCATACATTTCTTCAGACTTGATACTTCTCTGCTTCTGTTCTTCAATGCTTTTACTTTCTGTGATTCCATATAATTTGCAAATATAATGATTACAGTGCTCTTTTCTTCCAGGGTTTTGTAAGACCTAAATTTGCTGTTCCCCGGGGAGATAATTTTTTCTCGTTTCTGTAACTTATGTTTATTATTATTTTTTTAATTGCTATACCTTGTTTTATGCTTCCCCTGACAAGTAGGTTAAGGTATTTAAAAGAATATATATATATGTAGGTGTATATATTAAGATTTACTGATAAATTGTGATGTAACTTTCGTAGCCAAATCCTTGACGTACTTTTTCACTTTCTCATATTTAATTTGGGTAATTTTAGAAAAATGTCATAAAATTTAAATTGCTTTGGTCCTAAATTCTGAGCTATGTCCCTTCTTTGGGGAGTATTTTAAACCTTCAGGTCAGTTGAAGTACAGTATTACACTAACCAGCCATTGCACTGAAATTTAGTGCTTAGGTTAATGTTGTAATTGTAGGACTCTCAGTCAACAGAGTTGCAGTGCAATTAGAAAAATCAGTGCATTGTGCTTTATGTACGCTTTTGTGTACTTACAATGTGTTTTCAAGTGAAACTTAGAAATAGAATGCATAGAGGATTTTCAGGGTTTCCTTTTTTTTTTTGTAAAATATCTTTAATGAGAATTTTGAATGAATGTTCATGAATTAATTCTTTAGGCTCTGAAATGTATTGCTGTTGCTTTAAGAAAAGTTTTCAGATTTTTTTTAAAGCCATATTCATTTAAAATATATAATAAAGTATTCCCCTACAGCTTTGTAAAAGCAAATGTATTGTGAGGACTAAATACAAAAACTCAGAGTAGTTTAATTGGATGAAAATGTTGGATCAAATGATGTGGAATTTGGGAAGAAGAATACTTCTTAAAAATTTTAAATTTATTTTAAGGACACTCAGTAGACACTGAGGCAGATCCAGTTAGTGTATTATTAGTAGATTTAATGCTGTACAGCCAAATGCTACATCTGGTTTTGCAGTGTTTTTCCAACAGCCAACAAAGGCACTGAAGACTTTCTGTGTGTTGTACTCAAAGCAGAATTATCAGAGGGGTTGTATCCTTTAAAGCAAAATACAAGCCAGTGTGAAGCCTCACTCCTTGAATAGAGATCCCACACCTGAATTTCCTAGAAATAGCAAAGTGTAATTGTCCAAAGGCTGTGGTTACATTTCTTTTCAGTTTTCAGACAGATCACAAAAACATTTACATTTGCATACATTGCACAGATGGCACTTTGCAGCATGCCTATTTTGGGCTGGTGTCAGAGCTTTTTGGCACACTTTTAAACTTCTGACCTTTGGCTGCTGTCATGGTCTTTGTGTTTTGAGTTGCAGCGATTTCCTTCTTCTTCCTGAAACAGCTTCTCATTGTTTCTTCTTTGAGCAATGGATGTGTGTTAAGAATTTGGCCATGTCATTTATGTTCTTTTTGTTTGCATGATGGTAATTTTTATCTTATGCAAGAGCACCCTAAATGTGGGATGTGCTGTAGTTGTGGTTTTGCTTTAAAAATATCTGAGAATGTAAGTAAATGTAAGTATTAACGGCCTTGTAATAATAGAAATGCGTATTTGTTATTTCTAGCATTCATGAGGAAAAATAAGAAATTAGAATTTTGGAGTCTTTGAGGTCAGAGTGCTTTTTGTCCCTCTTCTTGTGTAATCTTTAGGAGTACTGGTTTTGATGAGAAGATACTACATTGTCATAGACGCTCTGGGATATAAGTGTATGACTAGAGAAAGGGTTTCAGAGACAACTGAGATAATTTTGGTCAAAGTTTTAAATAGAAATTCCCTTGTCAATGAAAGATGCTTTTGAAACTTCTCTCTCAGGGTTAAATGAAAAGAGCTTATAGACTACATCTAGAGCCATAGAAACATGGAAAACTGGTTTTATTTTCCTCTGTGTAAGGACCCACTGCTCCAAAACATCCACAGCCTTCAGAGGGAGGTGTGGATATCTTAATTTATAGCCGTGGCTGCAGGCACTTCTAAATGACACTTAGGACGCTGTGTGTACATAATGGCAGCATTCATGGCTGCCTGAGCTTTAATTTTCCGGATTCTCAGCAATTATACAATTCTGCTAATCCAGACGCTCCGTGGGGCGGTGGCCCGCGCCGCCCTTGCGCGGCTGTCACACACAGGAGGTGCCACGTCCCCTTCTCCTGTCTCTTGGTGGCAGCTTCCAAAGGGCCAGCTTGTTTCCTGTTGGGCCTGGTAGTAAATCACCAGTGACTAGCCAGCTCTGTGTTTCTGTGTTTAAAGCAGCCCTGAACATTGATTAGTGTGGCTCTGTGGTGGCACAACAATGCTCAAGGCACAGAGACACATGAGGAACTCTTCCAGTGCAAGAGAGCTTTGTGCTGCTGCTCCCCACCCTTCCCTTTGAACCATTCCCTTTCTGGGCTGGCCTGGAGCTGGGCTGATTGATTAGCAGAGCTTCAGGCAGGCTGCTTAGCCTCAGCCTGCAGGGCTGACAAGAGCCTTTGGGAAGCGTGGCTCTCTGCTCTGGAGAGGTGGTACATGTTCCATGTGTTCCTCACAGCCACCAGGTCGCCTGCAGCCAGGACTCCCAGGCAGCATTTAAGGATGTCCTCCTCATCTGAGGACATCTCATAGGCCTAAATGGATGAATAGCTTCAGCTGGCAGGTGGCTAAATGACTAAGAGTAAGTTTAGAGCAAGCTGGTTAGTTTTGCTTAGATTTTTTTTTTTAATATTGCCAACTTTTGTTTTAGTTTGGAAAAGCATGTAGAGATAAGGAATGGGGTAATGTGAATTTGGTTGTTGTCACGCCTTGCGACAAGTTCCTGTTCCTAACTTAGGGTTATTTGTATGTATCTTCTGCTTTGAAAGCAACCCCTGTGACCAGCCTTGGAGAGTTGGGCCTTTCCTGCCCTTTGCAGGCACCTCAGTTCATTAGCCTCAATTAATCTTCCCACCAATCCTGCACAATTCAGCCAATTAGTGGAGCAAAGCCAACACAGAACAGAAGAGTATTGTTCCTCTTTTTAAAACTCACCCATGCTTTCCGCTACTTTATTTGTAATTGTCTTCATATAGAATTTAAGCTTATGTAAAAGTAGCTGTAGTATGACAGCTCCTTCCTGAACATGAAATGATTGCTACAAAGTAGGGACTACCTAGTAAAATCAGAGTCAGGATAGGGAAGGCCAAGAATGTAGTATAAAAACTTTTTACCTTACCAGCAAGCAGCTTGAGTCCTTCCTTTTGCTTGACCACTGTCAAAAAATTGTTTCAAAACAAAAGAATAAATAAGGGGAAAATAAATCCCACATATACACAGAAATGGCAGCATTCTAATGTCATTTTTCTATGATCAGTAATCAGCATGCTGGTTTGTGTTCTGGGTGTACTTATAATGTACTTGATGTACTTGATTTGTGGAGTACTCAAATTGTGTTAGTTTTTGCATTTCCATCATATTTATAAGGAAATATTACTGCTAGAGTTGGTAACTATGGTGTGTTTTCTTTCTGTTTAGTCACTCATGACTCATATATTATTGTCTTGAGTATACATTATTTTCTTTTGTCTCTACTTCAAGAAGAATTAGCAATATCAAGGTGTTTTCATTAGAACCCAAAGTTTCACTGGATTCCAAAGTTCTTGTTGTTTCAAGGATGTGCTTTCACTATCTGATTTCTTCTTCTTCAAAGTTCTTCTCGTGTTTATTTTGAATTTAGAGAAATGCAGCGGCTTCCTCTGTGTGTTCATCTTGTCCCCAAACCCAGAGTTCTTTAAGGAGCTCTTGTTTGAATAATGAGTAAAAGAGGACAAATTATTTGTATTTCTTTGCAAAATTTTATCAGAGATATGCATGTTTTTGCCACAAGCAAGACATGGTAAAAACAGTGAGGTTTAATATAATTTGTAACCCTAAATTCTGATTCCTTTTGCCATCTCTGCTCTTCAGTATTTATCTGCTTTATTGGTAACATTTCTTTCCTTTTGGAAACCTGTGTGTTTTGTAGGACTGCCTTAGTTTCCCCTTGTGGGTAACATTTTGGGGTTTTTGCTTATGATATCCTGACTGTCTTTAAATCTTCCTCAAAGCAGAGAAAAAAAGTTAAGGTCAGACATACCAATGTTTGATTGATGTGCCCAATATAAAATTCATCTTTTCTATTTATCTAGCAGAATGTTAATGTTCTAATTATGTTTTAATGCGAATTTGACATGATGGAATGCTGTAATTATGAAGTTTTGAAATAAGCTGGTGGGTCTGTCTGAACTTGTATCTAGTTTCAAAGTCCAAGACCTGCTTTGTCCTTTGAAGTGCACAGGTAGTGGTTGATGCAAGAGATGTCAATGTGCTGAATATATTTTGCTTTGGGAGGATGGGAGTCCATCTTAAGTCTCCTGGGTTTTGGTGTTTAGTACTCTGTGTAATTTGGAATCAATGTTCCAATGAGTGTGGGTCCTCTTTCAGGGACTGTTTTGAGAGTTAAACAATCAGAGAAAAGTTCACTTAACAAAATAGTCTTTTTTTGAATGTGATAAGCTCATGGCACTTCCTAAAGAAGTACTATGAATAAAAACATATTTCAGTGTTGGAAGAGACAATAGCAGTTTCTGAAAAAGAGCCATTGTAATGTTTCTTTTCTAAAGGGGAAAACAAAGGGGATTACTTGGAATATCCCAATGTTTTTCCTGTTGAAAGCGTCTGAACTCCTGTTACTCCAACCTTCCTTGTGCCCTTCTACACCCAGCTAATGTTGTCTCTTTGGGATATGAGAACTGTATTGGGTGTGAGATTCAGCTTTCTGTGGTAGAGCTCTGCTAGCATAAACCAGAGGACACAGAACAAGACTCAGTTTGTATTGATGTTGACACATACTCATTGCAATAGTTGTGAAAGGGTTTTGGGGTAAGGCCCCAGCATCAGCTCCCTGTGGCTTTTGGGGCTTCTACTTTAAACGAGGTCTCGTCCAGATGTTTGGCCTGAATGACCTTAGCTCCTCTCCAGGACCTTGTCTTCTGTCTTGGCTTCATCTGAAGGGAATCCAGTTCACACCCTGCAGGACTTCCATGCACCACAAACTAAAATGCAGTACAGAGGGAGTAATTTCAAAAGCAGACTGTCTAAATTGAAAAACTAATGTATGCACACATTTTGAGGCATAGCGGGGTAATAAATGCTTTATTATGTAGCTGAGAGGTCCTTTTACTGATTTCTAGCCAAGGAAATCCATTCTTTGCAAAAATGAATTAAAACAAAGGAGCTTGAATTTCGTCTAGTCCTAGATTATTGTTTGTTTGTTTAATGCACCCTCTTTCCTAATAAATCCCTTATCTAATATGATATAAGGAGCAAAATATATTACTAGGGACACTTGTAGGAAGATTTTCCTATCTATGTCTCTTTCATAATTTTCCTCTGCTTTCACTGTGATCTTTTAATGAGAAAAATAGATAGGGCCTTGATAAAATCCACTTCTCCAAGGCTGCAGTGATTTTTTCCCCGTGTGGACTGTAATGATGCTTTCAGGGAGTATCCATTTTACATGGATATTCTGCTAAGGGGTTTGTGTTGGAGCAGAAGCTTGGCTTGGCATTCTGTGAATAAAATGGCCAGTTGCACTCTGGTCAAAAATGAACTGCTGATAAAGGAATCCCAAGGCCATGTCTGAAACTGGATTTTCTGGAAATTAGTGCATTATTGTACCTCCCTGAGCTTAACATAATTAGTTCCCTACGTTTTCACGTGTTCATCAATTTACATTCATTGAAGGATTTAGAAAATTGGATAAGGTACAAAGTTAAAGCTTAAACTGATACTTAACAGTAAAAGCATTAAAAAAAAAACAACATGTAGACACAGTGGCAGTTATTGGCTGATGCCAAAAAAAGGATAATTTTGCTCCATTGCTGATTTCTGCACCCAGCCATAAGCTTCATGCCTCTCCTAATTAACTTCATGCTGGTGAGCAGATTGAGAATGGCTCTAGTCAGCGCTAAAAATGCCTGGAAACATGCTGGTTTACAGCCTTATGCAAAGTTGCTGAATTTTTTTTTAAATCACTGCCAAAAGCCACAAGACATAGATGCATATGTTTCATGCTAATCACAAAATAATAAGGTAATTGATATTCAACAATTTAAAACAACAAACAGAGCGCATACTCTGAATCTGGCTGACTGGTTTTAATTAATGCTATTGCCCACAGTTTGAGTGGAACCACAAAGGAAGTGGTGGGAACTTGGATTTTAAAGAGAAGTCTCTTGCAAGATGTTGATAAAGCTTTCAAATAACTCTTTATGCATCCAGAAAGGCAGCTGATGGACTGTCTTCCTTTATTTTTTGCTTGCCCTAGATTTGAAAAGAAAAAACAAGGGTTTTAAAATGAAGGTTAAACCCTGAGAAAGCGTGGGAAGGATTTTCTTTCGTTCCTTTGAGTGTCTTCTGAGGAACACTTCAAGATTTGTCCAGAGTGGATGAAAATTAATTACACCTGTTCTAAGGGCGTATCTGTGAAGCACATTGGTTTTGAGACTGCTACACATCTACATCACAAAGAAGCTGAGGATGGAAACAGTTGTGATGTTGATGGAAAAGCAGTAAGAAAGTGAATAGGATGTACTAGAAGGGAACAGGGGAAAGGTCCTGGCATGAAAGGATAGCGACAATTAATATTCCAAATTAGCTCTGGAGCTGAGGGGATTTTACAGAGGTGTTGTAGTGGTAGTAATTCTATCAACTCTAGTAGTCAAAATTCTAGGCTGCTATGAGATGAAGAATTTTTGGTAGCCCTGACCCCTTGTCTGGCAGTTACTGGCAGTTAAACCAGCCAATAATAAGTGTATATATTTGAATTACATATATCCAATAAAAAATCACATTCTTATCAATTATTCAATTGAGAGAAATTAGATATTTTATGGAAGATATCATCAATTTTTCTTAAACTTTCTTTTCCTTTATTTCCTCTCTCTCTTCTGGAAGACCACCAGCAATATTTTAGATGATTCTGCTGTGTGAAGCATTCATCAGACCATTGTGCCTCATAGCTGAACTAATTGTATTTGGGTTTTTGTTTTGTTTGGTTTATGTGTGTTTTTCTGTAAATTCGCTTTTATAGAAAGGGGGAGAACAGCCATAGAACTATGATGAAGACATTCTTTTCTTCATTATCTGCTCATCCTCTGTTGTACTAGAGAATGCCTCATAAACCCTAAAATTTTGATATATGAAATGGCTGTTGCAAAGCAATGTGATGAATGATTTATTAACTGGCTACTTCCTGGTAAATTGATGAGATTCTTTTTCACTGGAATAACAATCATAACAACATTTTTCAAAAAGCTCTGTTCAAGGAGGAGCTTGTGCAATTTCTCTCTTGGAAATGCTTTGGAAAAGAAGATTTTTTTCATTTGGCCAGATTAAGCAGTTTAAGGAGCAAAAGCCTTAAGGGTTCAATATGGACATAGAAAGCAAAAGCACATTTTCTAAGCTTTTCTTGTGTTTTGACAACCAGCATGTGAAAATCAAGAAAAATTCCATGGCTCCTTTTTAGTTATCATTTCTAATTAGAATGCAATGTTTAAAGATTGCATGTTTTCTGAGATGGCTGTCAGAAAATGATTTTTGTGTCTATTCTCTCACTCCCATTAAATGGAGAATGATTTATCATTTTGCTTAATTGAGGCATTGTTCTGGAGAAACTCTGAAAAAAATTGCCAGCTTAGTGAATTGGAAAATCTCAGCCTGTTTGTTTTTTTTTTTTTTCCCCTTCTATCATGATGAGATGGTGCAATATACTGGTGCAAACTATTTCCTAAAGGAAATAAGTAACTGAAGAGTAGGTCTGTCAATGGCTACTAAATATGTAAATCCAGATGCAAACACTTTCAAACCACAGTTTCTGTCTGCCAGAAGTCTAACTCTGTGTATTAGGAAAACAATAATTCTATTAAATCTGTTACTCAAGCATCTGCAACTCACCACTGACGGGGATGCAGTACTGGGGGAAAGCAGAATTTGAGCCTAGTCCTGCATGGAAAGACATATTTTATCTTCTAATATTTTGTTCTCGGAGGTATTCTTCTGTAGAGGTTAATGGAGAAACAAAAAAGGAAATTATAGTATGTGGCATTTTTAAATATTCAGGAGAGTTCAGAAAGGGGCATGAAGAGCCTGGAGTCAAAGTGAAGTGGCTTTACAAGGCCTTTGAGGTTTCTGACCCTCCGTTGCCTTGGGCTTTGTTTCATT
>NW_005054539.1:693841-702120 GCF_000277835.1 Geospiza fortis | reverse complement strand
TGGCTCCTCTGCTGAGCCAGCTTTCCCAAGGGTGCAGGATCTCAGGAGCTTCCATACAGCACTCTCAGCTACTGAACTAAATACAGGGGCATTTTTTAAAGGAAGTTCAGAGCTAGTATTTCAGAAACATGATTGAAAAGAGATGGGGTACAGTATTAAAACTCAGGAGTTGGTGACTTCTAGAGGCAATCTACAGGGATAAGTGATGAAATTCTCCCGTGTTTCTGTTACCATTCATGAATTTAATTCCCTGTGGCTTGATAACTTAAGCCTATCTCTTCTTCATTATACTAATTTGCCTTTGTGAGAAGGGAAAATAAGGCAACATCATCTTGTTGCTTTGTCCTCCATTCGCTCTCACTGCTTCTGCCACAAGGCTTGAGTACCAACACTTGCCATTCCCATTAAACCCTGCCGAGGCCCTCTGTGACAAAGTCATGACTGTGGGACTCTAACAAACAGTGTTGGTGGAAGAAGTAGAATCTGTCAGGTTTGTTCCAGCTGTAAATAGTTCATTTATCTAGCTTAAAAACTTTTTTACTGCTGTATTTCTGAGAAAATAATTACCCAAAGTTGTAAATATCAGGAAGCTCAGGCTGGCAAAGATTGTAATGAGCAGCTCCTTGAGGATGAGTGTAAGGCTGAGTGTGTGAGTTGAAAAGCATGCTTGGCAGAATCAGAAAAAAAAGAAGAAATAATTAGGTTCCAGTTCACCTGTGGAATATTTCTTTCTGTTGAAACTTAAGGAATTTAAAAGTAATGACTTCCAACAGGTTTCTAATGTAAAAAACTGCTCACTGAATTTTTTTTTTAATTTACGAATAAACGTGGCTATTTTGTATCTTCACCACTGAAGATTATTATTTAAAAGATTGAAAATATTTTTCCTTCAGTTATCTTGCAGACAAAACTTAGAGTTCTATTTCTTCCCATATGTCAGCTCTTCAGAGTCTGTGTCACTCACAGAGTGCCCTTCAGACATTTTACTCCATGAGAATAATTTTTATAAATGGCCATGGAAAAGCTGTAAATGAAGGTCAAGGCTGAACCCAAAAAACATAGTTACTATTCAGGAAGCTGAAAACTGCCTGAAACCCAAAATGCTGTACAAGTTCTATGTTGCACTGGTAGAGATTGTTCAAACACATATTTTGTGTAGCTTGGGTGTAGAAAATCCACGTGCACATAAATAAAAGTTGAGTAAAGAAATTTCCATATTTCTTTCATTCTCTGCTGCACCAGGAGCAGACAAACTTTTTTATTATTGCCTAGCCTACAATTTAGCATTTGAGTGCTCCCACTGGCAGTAATGCCATTATCAGCATATGTGGAATAAATGTTGGTGGAGAGAAGTTCCTTCTCATATGCAATACCTGCAGTTTTAAATATCAGATTTCAGCTGTCTTAATACATGAGTTATTTCTAAGCATTTGCAATTATGTAGAGTTTGTTGTAAGTTCTTCATATTTCTTTCCTGTGTTGCCGATTCTGGGTGTCCAACTAAAATTGTGTTTAACTAATTAAATTGTATTATATTAAAAATATTCAACTTACTGCTGTGCTGGCTTTTTTATATACCTGTTACAATTTTGCAGTGGTGTAGATATGCAAGGTATTTCAGCATGTGCAATCTGGTAGGCAGAAAACAGGAAAGCAGTACGTAAAGCCCAATTCGTAGCAGTTTTTTGACTCACCAGGCAGGTAAAAGGGGAAAAAGAATGAGTTTAGTAACACCATGGGTCTGGCTTTCAGAACAGACAGAAAAACTTCACTTTCCCAATGTAGAGCAAGACATTTCTTCTAGGTAAGGTATTGAAATTGGAAGCTAAGTTGATCTGCCTTTGTTAGTTTAGGTTTGATTTTACGATAATAAAAATCAACCATGCAAAAGTTGAGTTTGTGAGAATGACAGGCATCTTGAGAAGAATTTCTGCTGAAAAAAATTGTTGTCTTCTTTCTAGTTTAGAGTTTTGGGAAAGAGGCTCCATAGTTTGCCCTTTGTTTGATTTTATTACCCTGACTGGCTACCTCTGTGTCCTTGACTTAAATGTATATATGCACTGTTAGTAACAGTTTTCTCTGTGTAAACATTTGAAGAGCAAACAGCAGTATCTTGTAAAGGGTAAGTGCATTTTCTGAGGTGAATACCCTGTAGGTAATGTGGACTTGAAAGGGCATTCCAGCCGAGCTCTGGCTTTTCCAAGGCTGTCTCCAGCGCTCACTCAGCCTTAGCCTTGCTCAGAACTGCGCCATCAGTATTTTGTTGAAACTGTTGGAGAAGCAAATAAACCTTGTCTTTGCTGGGATTAATTTAGAGCAGCCTGAGGCAGGAAAGCAGCTCTGGAAGTGTTTATAAGCTGAGTAAGCAGCACCCTCACATATGCTGGCAGCGTGAGCTCAGTGCGGAATCCGGTGTCGGGGGAGACATCAGCCCGTCCGGAATGGGAGTGGGAATATCAGTCACTAGCAACGAGGGCTCTGGATGTGGGCACTTGGAGTCAGCTGCTCACATGGTGGAGTATGGATATGGTATTTGTTGTCTTCTGTTTCTCCTGTGCTTGTGGAACTCAGCTGGAAAACCAGAGGTCATTGGACCAGCTTCTTCCAGCACATTCTGGCTTGGCCGATCACTGAATATATACTTGATTAAAGAATTGTTTGGTTTTTTTCATTTCAGTGAACTTAATGAAGCAAATCATCAAGTTTCCAGGAAAGTTAGTAGAGCCCTGATATTTCATGGCTACTTTAAAATCTAATTTAAGTAATTAAATAAGTTATGTTTGGGGATTTGCTTTTCTTCTGGATGGCCAGCTGGATCTTGGAAAATCACTTTAAGACAGTGATTGTAGTCAGCCTTTGCTTTTCCACAGCAGTGCTAGACTAAACAAGTGAGAACATTGAAAATCAAAATTAGGGTCAGTGACATAATCATGTTAAATACCTCAGTACTTACTGACTTGAGTAATTTCCTTCTCCAACTAAATTATTGCACAACACTGATCATTTTTAGTATTAGGCTGTGCTTTTAAATGGTATCTGTGCTTTATTTGAGCAGTGGTAAAGACCTGATCCAATCTTGGCAATGCTACTGCAAGGTCCTGGAGACCTGGTGTTCCCTCCCTGCTTGGTTATCCTGCACAATGTTGCTGTATCACTTTGATTTTTCATAGGCATTCTCCTAAGTCTAAGATCAGCCCAGCAGTGGGCATGACATCTAACATTTTCACAGTCTGGAAAAATACACTACTTTTCAAAGATATTCTGATTTAGCTTCAGATTGGAAAATGTTTTTAGAATACAAATTTTAGTTGGTGATACATGAGATACACATGTGCATTCAGTCAAGAAGCAGACTAGTTGCATAGTTATGATTCATGACCAGCCTCACATTTTGATTTTTCTTTAGTCGAAGTGAACTATCAGCAGCCACTACAGAAATGGTAAAAAGAATAAACAAGAAAATAAAAGTATTAAATGTATGAAACAAATAGAATCCATCTGTTTCTGAGCACTTTGTGAGCCAAGGGGAAAAAAAAGTTTTGAATTGATATTTCTGAACGAGTTCATTGCTTAGGTCTACAAATTTCTGTCAGATTGTTGAATATGATATAAGCTGTTGAAACTTGTCAGAATTCATGTTCAAAATAAAAGGATCTGATTTTCCTTTAAGGGCTTTGGTTGCGTGTTGTTACTAGATTCATAAATTGTCCTGTGATTTAGAAAAATGACATGGGAAACAAACAGTTTTAAATGGATGAGGAAGCATGTTAGGGACTATTGTAATAGAACATGGCTTTGTACATTTATCACTTCTATTTCTAAAATTGTGTGGTTCCAAATTGTTCTTTGGTTTTGTGTGTAGTCAGACTTTTTATATATTCAGTACAGCCTTTACTTATGTTTATACCTCATTTATACTGTTTAAGAACTACTTACGTGCTTTTATCATTTAGTTTTCTATTGTTGCTGCCAAATCCTGAAAAATTGGTCCCAGTGGTATGCTGCAGCCATTAAATACCAGTTGGTTGCAGAATATCATTTGAACTTATTAAAATGTGATTCATCTAGTGCCAAGTTTATTCACAGGCCTTGTGCTGGGCCAGGCATTATACATCAAGGGAAAAAAATGCGAACTCCCGTGGGTAGAGCTGCACAACTTAATTCTGGGAGGGTACTTAACTCCTGTCTACACCAGAGCCAGAAGGGTGCTGCTCTCCCTTTCCTCCTCTTCTCTTATATTTTTGCCTCGGTGGCCGAGTGAGCAGGCACTGAGCACGTGAGCAAGCAGAACTTCTGTGGTCCTAATCCCCTAATTAGACTATCTTGCACAGATGGTATTTAGATTCCTTTTTCTGCGTGAAGAAAGCATGTGGTAACAATATTCATGAATTTTTTATAAGATCAAACATGCTGTGTAGGTTTTGCTTGCATATTTCTTAATCTTGCGCTTGGGCCAGACCACTGGATGGAAACAAATGTGAAATTGAACCTAAGTACACAGTGGAGTTCTTACCAAATCATTTTGCAGCATGCAATAAATCAGTAAGTGCATAGCACCACTGTAGTGGTATTTGTGACAATGCAACAAGTTCTTCATTATCTCAGTCATTGACCCCAAGGAGGAAAATTCAGTAAAGTTTGCACTGTTGTACTCATCCCAATACCCCTTTATACAAGAGTATATATCTAAAGAAGCTATGTTTTACTTTTGTTTTGAATAATGAGTGCTGATAAAGACATACTGAGTTTTCACCTTTAAAGTATATTGGAGATTAATTTCCTTTATGCTGGTTTAAGCATTTTGGACAAAGGGAATATGTAATGTAGATGTCAGAGGGAGATGCCTTACTGTAAAGCACTTGCATTGGGAAGTCATAGAGTTGTTGGCAGAGAATTTTTTTGGTAATGTTATCACATAAATGGCCTCAATTTTTCTTATGCATAAGAAAAATTGCATACTTGCCTTAAAAATTATTCCACTGGTGTCAGTGTTTTCCATTTTCTTTTGCATCACCCGCAGAACCAAGAGATAACAAAGAACTGAGCCATTATAAAAGCAGGCACTTGCTGTGTTTATATCTTCTATCAAACTTGCCAATTATAGTGACAGTTCCTTGCTCTGCCTGGCATTTATAGGGTGCAATTGGAATGAAATTGCAGCCTTTAAATTGTCCAAGATGGACTTTCAGTAAATGAAATCGGATTTTTCCACATTGTTTTGATAAAATACTGATTTACCATGTTTTTGTTACTGTTACTGAACATACTTGAAGTGTCAGAGAGATTCTCATAAAACTTCAAAGGAGCAAATAAAAGGGGAAAAAAAAAAGACATGCAAGGAATATTCAGAGGGTAGAAGCAGAAGATAAGGGAGAGGTAAAGTAAATCCAAGAAATAACAGTTATAACAAAATGTCCTGAATCCAATGCTAGCAGAATTTGAGAAAATTATTTGAGTTCTGGTATTTTTAACAGTAGAGGGTGGAGTTTTAGGATGAGCAGAGAAGTAATGATGCATGGGGAGAAAAAGAGTAACATAAACAGATTTCCTACTCCAGGTAAGAAAATTGGGTATTATTATACTTAACAGTGAGGCAGAGAGAACAGTCATAGTGTAGAGGTCAGGTAAAAAAGAATCTGGACACCAGTCTATATTTTCTTTTCTTTTCTTTCCTCTGTATAATAAAAAGTAGCAAAGAGTTGAAGGCTATAAAGGCATCTCATGAGAATGTGTAATACAATGATCTAAACTTTTTAAACACTCTTTAGACCTGCAATTAGGATATGTTAAAAAAATAAGTAAACTGTTCTTTAAATGATCAGATTAACAAACAGAGTGATTGTGGTTACCATTAAAACCTTTACAATCATAAGGATATATTTTAGAATCATAGAATCATTTAGCTTGCAAAAGACCCTTCAAGAGTTTAGTGATTAACCCAGCACTGCCAACCCCACCACTAAACCATGTCCCTAAGTGTCACATCTACTTGTCTTCTAGCTACCTCCATAAATGCTGTGGTTTTTTGCCTAGCTGAAGGGTAAGCCTGGGAGAAAGTGCAAGGAGGAGCCGTTGTCTGTTCTGAAAATTTGGCAGTGGTGGAGACTCCACTGTTTCCCAATGCATTTTATTGTTTCGTTTTTTCATTCCCTAACACCTCACCTGAATTATCCTTGCTTTAATTTAAATGCTTTACTCTTTGTCCAGTCCCCTAGGGGCACTGAGAATTGTCATCATTCTGTTTGCAGCAACCTTTGCATATTTGAAAACTGCTGTCATGGCCCTACATCACTTTTCTCCCAGCTACTGAGACATTTTGAAAGATTAATATCATTTGCATAAATCTGATTTCATAAGTCTCGTTCAGTGATCACAATAGCCAAAGCAGGAACACATTTTTCTCATAGCTAAGTAAACTTTTGAAAGCACAGCTCTGTTTTGTAATTGTGATCATCTGGGAAGATGTGAATAACAATGGACTTCTGGTGAGGCAAAAGAGGGATCTAGCACTCTCTTCCATAGTATTGCCATTCAGTATCCCTCCAGAATATTCTGCTTGTGTAATATACCAGTGGGATCTGCTTTGTTAAAAAGATCTCCGTACAGTACGTTGGTGAGTGGAACTGTGAAGATTTTTCTAGCTCACTTTTAAGAGATAGACAAGTGTTTGGAAACAGTGGAAGTGAAAAAGTGGCCAAACTTGTGGCACAGGAACAAGCATGGCACTATGCCACAAGTGTAGAATCATTCACTGAGGGGTAAAACGCTTGCTTTATGTAATGAGCACATTGAATGGAGGTGATTTAAGACATTTTAATGTAGTCACACTGGGTGAGAGGAGGGTCACGTGCTGCTGATTCAGAAGATTGTTGACAAGGGCTTCACTGTTTAGGTGTCTGATTTTGAATCTAAGAACTGTCAGGGCTGGATAATAGCAATAAAGGAACCTTGGAACTGATGAACTTTTCAGGCAATTGTTCAGTGATCCCAGTGTTATTGAAATGTTTGTACAGTAGCCTGGGAAAAGGAGGAGACCTGGTGCAGGCTTGCTGCTGCAGACAGAGCTTCAGTCGATGGACAAAGGAATAGGGACAAACCAGAAATCAGATCTAACAGTTCAGCTAGCCCATCTATTTCTATTCTGGCAGAAGAGAGACAGCAAAATCTGATACCTCCAGAGGGAGATAATAGTGCAAACGAGACAATAAATCCTTCTGAAAGTCACATTTACCTCAGTTCTCTTGAAAGGTGAATAAAATAAATCAGACATGTAAGAATAACACTCTTTGTCGAGTGGTTTATCTTTGGTAAAGGAAGGAGAACATTTAGATGGAAGGAAATGAGAAGAGGGAAGATATTTTTAATTAAGTCTTGATGGTTTAATGCACGGGTTTTATGAGTAATTTAATGTTTAAAGAATTTTTGAAGAAAGATGAAGTGAGAAGGGGACTATGGCTAAATATTTTAGCTCTGTGTCCTTTCTCCCACAGGACTGAAGGATATTACAGGAAAATTGAATGTCTGGAGTAAAATTAGATGGCTAACTTATAAAAATCATCTACAGAAAAAGGAAAATTTATTGGATGTTGCTATGTACATTAGGAAGAGGAGAAAAGTGTTTCCAGCCCTATGCAACAGCAAAGAAAGCTACAAAGAAGCTGGTTTTGAAAAGCAGAGTTTGAAAAGTGTACAGCATCAGCAGTTATTCTTGGTAGAAAAGCTTTAAAGTCTACTTTAAATGCGAGAAGGAATATTATCCTGCACATAATTTCTCAAATTCTCTCAGTATTCTAGACATTGAATATGTTTGATTTGCCACAGCAGGAGCTGGGACATAGTTCTACAAGTGGAAAGGCCAAGTTTGAAACCACTAAGTAGGTTGGAATTTTATGGAAAGGACATCTTGCAATTGTATCTTGAAAAGAGATGATGTAACATAGAAATCCTCCTCTGCTCTACAGCAGCGATAGCATGAAAAATGTGAGTTTTATGTTCTCAAGAGGGAAGCAAACCCCAAAAGACTAGTCTGTCTTTAAATTAGTCTTTGGTTTACAGTAATGAGCTATTCTTATGAATTTGAGTTTTTGTAAGCTGCTGACCAGGGTCTTCCTTACAGAAGGAGAATCCAAGGTGCTGGCTTTAGTGGTGGGGCTTAAGATTGTTTTCATCAGCATTTCTGTTACTTAGTGACAGGGAAGTTTCTCTGCTGAACATGTAAAGTTAATATATTTTTATTCATTGTAATGACCTACTACAAAGATGTTTTTACTCTGTTGTTA
>NW_005054539.1:623199-693821 GCF_000277835.1 Geospiza fortis | reverse complement strand
TGAAGATGTCTGAGTTGCCATAAGCCTTGTTTTTGGGGTTTTGTTTCAATACTGAGTATGGTAGTATGGCACTATCAAATAGTACAGAAGCAGGAGGGAAAGTGGGTGTATAAGGTCATATGCTTTCAGTTTTGGAAATTGTAAAGGATTTTAAAAAAAACCAAAAAAAACAAAACAGGTGAATATTTGATCATACTTTATTGACTCTCCCTCTTACTGACAGTATATTTTAAGGAAAAGACATGATAATCTGTCATTAAATGCGGTTTTCCCTCTAAATGTAGCTTCAAAACATTTTCAGCTTTGGTTTTACAGAACATGAATCTACAGATTAGGACTTCATCCAGCAGATAGGGTGAAAATAGATTAAATTCAGTATTGGCTGGAGCCTGTAGCCCTGTGGTAGAATGATGAACAGAAATTTGTGCATTTAGGGGGGAATAACAGAATTGTCAAGTACAATCAGTGATCTTATGAAACAAAAGTGACTGAAAATTAGGTCTGTGAGGGTATCAGGAGATGACAGATCATCTGTTGAAAATCAGCTTAAAATGTTATTGTTAGGTAGATAAGAATGTGTTTGTGCCATTGTAGAAAGACTGGGTGAGATCTCATCTGAAATCCTGTGCACAACTTCTATCTCACGTGTTCCAGAGACATGAATTGTGAATGGAAGTAATATTAAGGAGAGCTACAAGAATGGCTGGAAGAATAATGAATTAGGGTTGTAAGAAGATACTGTAAGAGCAGCTTTGCTTGGCCTAGTGAAACTGAGAGCTAAAAAATCTATATTGTATGACTGATGTAGAAGAGGAAGGTATTTCCTTACAGTTTAAAACCTACAGATTTTACCTAAAAACAAATGAATGGAAAATGATCCTAAATAAAACCTGACTGGAACTTCAGAAAGGAAGTTTAATTATAAGAGATGTAAGCATTTTAAAGCAGATTTTTGCCTAGAGTATTGAGAGCAAAAGTGTTGCTCTCTAAGACAGATCTCAATAATTATATTAGAAAAGCATACTTTACTTTGAAACTGAGGTCTAGCCTCATTAATTCAGAACATCTGTACTAATTGGCAGTTGTTACGAAGTACGTGATTATAAGGATACATCCTTGAATAAAATTTAACAAGGGACATATCTCAAAACAACTGACTTTTTAAAACTCACCTTATTTACCTTTCATTCAGTTACAACAGTGTAAAGAAAGCTTTGTATCCTTCAAGATACTTAGTGATTTTCATGGATAAGTGAGCACCCTGTATTGGAAAGACTAATGATTGTCCCATGTATATTTCTTTCTCCCTGTGTGGTCTGAACATGGATAATTACAGGTAATGGAAGGCACCAGTGATGTACCAAGCATCCCTTTTATCTTCTGGCTGAATGTAAAAGCTATGGTTAAAAGTTACAACTAAAATTCCATTTTAAGCCTGATATTTTCTTCTTACTTTTCTTCTGCTGCCTTTAACAAGTTTGCTATTTTTTTTCCTTTGTCTTTTAATAGCAGACTTTAAAATTTTGGAGTAGTGTTTTTTGAGACCCCCCACACACAGGTCATTTTATAATTATTTTTTGTAATGGAGACATTTCATCTTGAAAGAAGATGGCACTGTTTTTGGCACAGATAATTAAAATTACAGATATTCCTTACACGCCTGTTTTGTTGAGTAGCTGTCAGATGTTTATGATGCATATTTTCAAGAAAATAAATCCAAAAAAATTTTAAGATAATAGGTAAAACATTTGTTTCTGCTTTTCCTGTATTTATCTTCTCTGTATGTCGAGTCAAACTTTGGTGTCCATCCTTTAAAAAAACGCCAGAGATTTCAGGGGCCCAGTATTTCTTTTGTTTCATGCTAATGGAAGTCTGGATAATTGTTTGAGTAACCTGGTCACCTCAGTCAGAAAGTTTAGTCACCTCTGTCAAATAAAGTGCAAGATAAATTCTTCCTGCATTGATGGAGCTTGTAGTAAGATTGCCTTATGTACGGAGCCATCCTGCAGATTACAGGTGCTTTTAATTCTCTATGTTTGTAAAAAGAAAATGATCCATTAATCAAAGTATTTATTTATTCTGTCTTACCCAACTGTACGTTTACAGTGGATGGTTATATCTGACTCTATTGCAGATGCACATGACCCTTCGTTAATAGATTAACTAAGTTATTAATGTGAATTAATAAGTTCTCTGGCAGGAGAAGGTTTACTAAAATGGATACAATCCAACAAACATATTTCTGGATGTTAAAACCTCAAAGAAAAATGTCATTTGCAGATAAAATTTGAACTATTCCTATTTATCTCTGAACATTATAATTAGTTTAGTGTGGTTGCTGGTTTCTTTTTAGTCACCGTTTTTTAAAGTTTAGTTGAAAACTCTCTTTTGAGAGTTTTAATGGTTGGATCCTGGTTGCTTTCCTACATGCAGCACTTTCTAGCTCAGAGGGTCTTACTCTAGAGGAAATAATTCTGAATCTGCTGTAGCTTTCAGTTCATGCACAAGAACTGAAATGGAAAAAGTATGCAAGTGTTCCTATCCTATTTCATCCAAAGCAGGGGAAGCACACTGCTAAACTCACAATTGCACTCAGCTGTTCAGGTCAGCAAATGTAGTTCAGTTGTGATGATTTCCTTACTTTTTCTAGGAGGAGCAGGTAAAAATTTTTTTGATAAATAGATAAAAATGAGGAAATTTTAGACAGGGATAGGTTTGGTGCTTGGGTTTTATTTTGTATAGCAGTTTTTGATGAAAAATCCATATGCATCAGTTTTTTGGTGGTTTTGTTTTGTTTCTTTTTTTTTTTGCTTTTTGGGTTTTTTTAAGAACTCACAAATTCAGCTGAAGTTTTATGTTAAATATAGGAAAGCTGTTACTCTCTCTGCATGTCAGGATAGTCTACTATGATGGAGTGGTGATGATAAATAACTTCACTTAGTGCTGAGACTGTCCCTTTGTGTTTCTATTTACATTTTTCACCTCACAAGTGCCATTCGCTCATATTTTATATTTACTGTGGGCCTTTGCTTGATTAATTATATGTCAAAATTGAAACTTCAGAAGCAGAAATAAGTGGTAGGGAATGCACCTGAGCAGAAAAGTTTCTTCAGAATTCTGTACTTTAATTACCAATCTTGTTCCATTGAGTATTTTTCAAGGTGTAACAGAAATTTTTAAATGCAGTTGTTTAACTAACATTAAAGTATTAGATCCATTTTCTTATTTCTGATTCTGTGACTCTTTTGTCTGGGCCTAGAGATGCAGTGCTTTCTGTGGGATTACCTGAGGTTCTGCTGCTTGTAGTCCTAATGCTTTATCTCTTGAGGTTGTACACTGTCTTGTATGAAACCAGCCAGCCAGTGTCAATAACTGGTCATTTCTGAAGAGGAACAGCTTATATTGTTGATTATTTAATGATTGTTCACAGTGTTTGGTGGTGTACCTGGCTGAAACCCAGCCACTAGAATATCTTTAACCTGTAGAGATGAAAATCTAAACAAGACAAACCTTGCAGGGGGATACAGAAAAGAATTAAGCTGAACATAAGTTTTCAAAAACCCGCTTTTTTCCTTACTAAAAAGAGTAGTCTATGCCTAGGAATTAACCTTGCTGAATGCCATGAAAAAAATGTTTTAATAAGGCATGAAATGAACAAAGTTGGTTGGTTTGATGAGCTGAAGTCTTGTGAGCTTTTTTCTTGAGGCAACATTGAAAAAAACATGCGGAGGTGGAGAGGACAGCTCATGGATAATCCCAGCAAGAACTGAACTGTTACTGAAACTGTATAAAGGAACATAATAAACCATCATCTCAGAGCTGAAGCCTTTGGTTGTATTACAGTGACGTGTTTATTACAGCTGGAAGAGCAGCTTACTTGGATTTTGTCTTGCACTTGTGAAGAAAGCAAAGCCAGAGCTGAAGGTAGTGCTGTAAGCTGACTTTGTCGGCTGCCTTACAAAGCAGAACAGAGTTTAAGGACAGAAAAAGAGAAATGCTGTATTTTGATCGTGTTAACTGGAGCATTTGGAAACTCTTCTGCAAAGAGGAAACCTAATTAGAGAGGAAACAACTGCAGGATACTTCCCATCTGATTGATAAATAATGTTTAGGCTTGCACATAAACAAATCTGTTTTTCAGTTGGCAGTTTGCTATAATTGCACAGCTTAATAGAGGGGAGGCATTCTCAGAATAGTCCCATTGTCTGCCAGCACAGCATGGACTCTGCTGAGATGACAGGGAAAATCTCAGCTCTGTGCACCACAGCAAGGCTCAGTCAGATGTTTCCATTCCTTGTCTCCTGGAACCAATTTTTTGCAGATTGGGCTTCTAGCACTTGAGCAGTGGCTTCCAAAGGACGGGTATCTGGTGGGGTGGCTAGGAGGGTGGTCTGGTTTAGGGGCTGCCTGCTGCAATATCTGACTTCCTGACTGGTATCTTTTTAGAGGGAGGGAGAATTGTTTTGTTGAATAGCTCATTGCCAGGAGGATTATGCCATGAGAGTTTAGAAAAGAAGAGAAATCTAAATGTGTGACCGTGTTCACAGGGGTCTCAGGTTGAGGGAAGAGACCAGGATCTGACTCCATGTTTCAGAAGGCTTGATTTATTATTTTATGATATATATATTACATTAAAACTATACTAAAAGAATAGAAGAGAAGGTTCTCATAAAAGGGCTAGCTAAGCTAAGAATAGAAAGGAAAGAATGATAACAAAAGTTTGTGGCCCTGTGTCCGAGCCAGCTGGGCTGTGATTGGCCATTAATTCCAAACATCCACATGAAACCAATCACAGACCCACCTGTTGCATTCCACAGCAGCAGATAACCATTGTTTACATTTTGTTCCTGAGGCCTCTCAGCTTCTCAGGAGGAAAAAATCCTAAGGAAAGGATTTTTCATGAAAAGATGTCTCTGACATTCATGAGATCCAGGCCTTTTGTTAGGGCTGCTAATATGGATGCTAGAATCAGTGGGGTATGTTTGTCAGCAGCAATTATAATAGGAGACATCTTGGAATGTTGAATGCATCCCTAAGCATTGAGGTGTATGCTTGTTGATACATAAAACATGAAATACATACAGGCACATGTGGTTAATTTCTTTGTAGCTCAATCAGTCACTACAGAAGGGGAAAAACAAGGCCAGAACTTTCCTTCTCCTTTCCATCAAGGTGAAAAGGCTGCAAACACTGAAATTTTTGCTTTGTTCCCTCCCTCAGTCTTTCCTTACTTCCTCCCTACTTTCCTTTCTACCCTCCCACTTTCTGTTCTTGTCTCCTTAAAGGATGGGAGTAATAATATATGTGTTCAGCCTAAAGAAGATAAGAGTTTTAAGATAGAAAACACATAAAGAAGTTTTCATATATGTGTGTATGTATAAATATATATACATATATATGTATACATGAAAAAAAATCTTATTTTCATTACTGCATTTCACACCTTTTGTACAAAGTAGATTGTAAAAGCTTTCCTGTGTTCTTTTCAGAATATATGATTGGTTATTAAGAGAAGGAAGAACTTGCACAATAAGATAATTAAAATTACAGCTAGAACTTACCGTCATACTAATTACTTACATAATGTAATGCATGCAGGTTATATTTGCAGTTTTTCTCTTGTATCTTTCAAGTTATAACTAATTTTAGGCTGTTCACAATTTCAGTATGCACGTTACTTTCATGCATAATAAGGTTCCATTGTTCTGTTAGACCTATTTGTTTTGAAATACTCCTAAAATTAAATGGTACAGCCTGTGTTGCTTTTTTTTTTAACTAAATTTCCTTTTTTATATGCTGCTTTTATGAACTTCTCAGAGTTTTGAGTCTGAGTACATCACAGTACATGGGTAGATCTGATCTCTCAGAAAAGGACTTCTCTTTTCAAATCTGCTCTGTAGATTTGGAGATGGTTTGTCCCATGTGTGTTGGTTTTGGCCTGCAAGTTTAACATGAATTTTAGATAGGTAACTTCACTGACATCAAGGATTGTTCCCAGCATCAGGAGGGCAATCCTTTGTGGACAGTGGAGTTGTACAGTTATCACTGAGGAGAAAAGAACCAATAAATTATGAAACTGTTGTTAGTGTATGCAAGGTAAAGAATCTAGAGCTTGCATGTCAGATTGTGGTTTTATTTTGTAGCTCCACTACTTAGGTTGGTTGATTGGATTGTATTTATCCCTGTAATTGAAGCATTTTTGGTAATTAAATTTCTGAAGGAGCAATCATGGCTTTTCACAAATGCTTTACACGAAAGTGAACTTGAATGTGGAATGTTGGAGTATTCAAAGACACTTAGGGGCCTCCTGCTCTACATGGATAGATGTCATGTGTGACTTCAGAAATGCCTTAGTGGGCATTTAGATGAGTGGATAATTACCTAAGTTAGCCAAAAATACTTCTAAAAGGTGTTGCCAGCTAATCAGCATTCAAGCCTGTGGAAATATTCTGGTTTTTGTCCCTCTCTTCCTAAGGGTCTCAGCCAGCACATAACTAGCACTTACCTTGGACCAACTAGATAGGCTGTTTCTCATTATTGAAGTGTAAAAACTTGCCTGGAAAGGAATTGGGTGAAACTTGGAAGATGCTATGACAGGAAATAATCCAATGAGAACCAGAGGATGTCTCCCTTTCCCGGCTAATGCTTTGCATTCCAGTAGTGGATTCCAGCTTGTAAGAACATATGTATGACTTGGTCCATCTCTCTGTCTCCCATCCTCCTCTCAACCTCATGATGTTTTTCTTTTTTTTTTTTTTCCAAACCCCCTACAAAACACTGTCAAGCCCCCAAATCCAATATTTATGTAAAATAATGCAGGGAAGATGCAGCTGAATGTGCTCATTTCCCAGCATGTTCAGTATTTTCTGCCTGCTCACTGAGCGTGAGATGGAATTTTCGACTAGCAATTTGAGACAGACTTTCATCTTGCAGAAACCATTTTCTGGCAATTCTGAGAGTGTGCAGTCTTTGGTAGGGCAGGCTGGAGACATTGTATCTTAATGTGAGGGCTTGTCACTCTGTTGGTTAGGGAGGCACCTTCTTTGAGGATGGAAAATAAAGGATGAGCCTGATAAAGACCTTCAGTGTGTGCATGTATGTGCCTGTGCACCTGTGCATATACTTTCAAACTGAGAATTACCACTCTTCACCTTTGCTAAATTTATGGCCTTTAGCTTTTTTCTTCTTTCTGGGTTTGTTGGCCTCATCCAAAAGGAAATATCTTTGGCTTTGACAAGAATAAAGGAGTTACCTCAAGATTTTACTATGTCTTTAGTGCTTAGGTTTGTTATAAAAATATAGAGTTTACCACAAAGTGTTACTATTTATGTTAAGGCTCTGTGTCTGAAGAACCTCAGGGTTGTGTTTTGAATTTTGATAATGGTATTATAATAATAAAGTTGATGATATGGTGTAAACCCTGCAGGCCCTGATGTACACTAGTTGCAATTCCAACACGTGTGGAATTGCAACTGCAATTTCTCTTCTGCCTGACTTGTCATCACCTGCTGCAGTGAAGAGGAAAATCTCAACAGTATCGATTCACATCTGAAGGGTTTCACTTATCCTGAATGCCACATGAAGGCATTTCATGTTTATTTTACAGTGGGAGTAGAAAATGATAGTATGATTTTTTAAAATTGTAGTATGATTTTTTTTTTCAAGAAGGTTTGGACAAGATGATCCTTCCAACACATTCCAACATGGTGTTCTTTTCAGTGCTTCTTTGAAAATTGAAAAACCATAAGGAAGACAAAGTACATGATAGTTTGGATCAGTTTTCCAGACTCTTTTATTCTGAAATATATATGGTTTTTATTTCTTACTAAATGACTAAAGAATAATTCTACTGTGTTTGCTGAAAAATTGAAATAACTAAGAGAACACTGAACCTATCCAAATCTCTGTCATTGAAAGGCCTTTCTTGGAAGGTATCTCTGAAATGGTGAATCAGATGTTTCACATTTTATTTCATACAGTTAAATAATTTGGTTTTATTAAAGATAAATCTTGTTTAGTGCCTCAGATTGCTTTTATTTTTCCTAATGGGTTTCTGTGGTATTTAAATTATTTAAAGCCTATTCCAAAAGGGCTTCTGCATGGAGACTAATACAGGTCTGGTACAATTCTGTCTTTCCTAGTTATTTCAGAGGGATAGTTCATGCTAATTTGTGCATCAATGAATTTATACCAATGAACCTTCTACTACAGATAAAGATCAAAGCTGGTTAACAACGTACATCTGCATCTGATCAAAGTACATCTAAATATACTTCTGGAAGAAACTGGTATTATCACATAAGCACTGAAAATGTGTATTTTTTAAAATTTCCACATAATGAAGAATAATCAAAAACAGTACAAAAGAAATGTGGTTACTTTCTAGTGATGGTATTAGACATTTCGTGCCTTTGAGCAAAAAGTCACTGCTTCACACAGCAGTGCCAGCAAAGCTTTGTGCTGCATCTTATTTCAATATCAGTCTTCATGCTAAGATAGCAAAGAGGTTATCAAAAGTCCTTGCTGAGTAGAGGTGTTATAAATGATAAGTTTTTTTTTATTTCTGACAGCTTTTAAATAAAATGGAAGTAAAACCAATTTGGATATGGGATGAGATTTAATACATGGAAAGCCATGATGTGTGCTCTGGAATTCTGTCATACTGCCTTCTAGGACTTGTTATAAGATGTTTGGCCAAGGTCACAGGTTCAACCACTTTGTTTGTGATGTTTGTACTTAGCAGACTGTCTTTTACATTCTAGCAATACTTCAGAAAGTATCTACTGCTTAGACAAAAAAGCCAAATATTTCCAGTCTATTGCTTTATTCTAAGCTTTGCTTCTTTCATCTAGAGGAAAAACCATTTTTTCCCCAGGATTTGGAAAGGACATACTTTCAAGTCCAAACGAATATTTTCTGAATTAAAATATTTGGAGAGGCTTCAGTTTAGTCTCCTGCCAGTTGCGAGAGAGCCCTGCAGGCTCATCTCGAATTAGCCAGAAAAACACAGCTTCCTTTTAGCCAGCAGTTTACAGATTTGGCCTTAGTGGAGGGTGGTACTCATAGGAGAACAATCAGAGTGCCTGGACTTAGTAGCTATTGTACTTTTCCTGAGACAAGTCTACTCCATCAGCCTTTCTTTAGGTCAGGATGAGAATCATTGGATTTTCAGCATTATTCGTGAAATAAATTATTTTCCTTCATCTCAGCAGCAATGTTCAGAAGTATTTCACATTTGTTTTTATCAAAGCTTTACAGGAGGGACACTTTCATATGCATAAATGGAGGCTGTACTTATCTGCCCCCTGATTTCAATAAAAGTTCTCCTTATGCCTTAGAAAATTTTCCCATACAAGCGACCATGCTTAGTTGGGAAATCTTTCTTTAACTAAACACTAGCAATGAAGAGTAAGTTTAGATTTTGAACACAGACAATGTGAAGTGTTGAGTGAGCTGTGGAAATCTCAGTCATTTTTATGGGCTACTTTTCACATTGTTAGTTTTATTACAATAACTGTAAATATTATTTAATTACTTTGAAGGTGTGACTGTTGCTCTCATATAGATCAGAGAGAACTTTGTTATTTGTGCTTCCTGCTATTTTCTCACTCTGTATAAATTCCAGAAATGGAGGAGATGCTTCCATCATAGAAAGCAGAAAGTACTACTGCAACTAGAGCAAGCTTGGTGTGAAAATATCTACAAATCTGTTTTTCAAAAAGGGGATTCTTCAGCTAGAGATCAAAACTTGATTTCCCCTTCTGGCTTCTAAGAAATGCATATTCTGTGCTTTAGGAAGAGAGAATATGACTACTGCTGCCTGTTCCTTTTCTTGGGACTATATTTCTACATTTAGGGGGAAGGAGGTTCAGGGGAGCCTGCAAGCTTGTTCAATGTGTGAGGTGGGAGAGGGAAATGAAGTGTGGAAGGATTTTTGTCTCCTATAGCAGCTTTGCTTTTGGACAGATGTTGTGAGTGAATGTGGGCAGTTAGGTTTCAGCAGGATGAGACAATAAGGATAAGTCAGGCTGTGCATTTTTATAATCCTCCCAGTGTCTGTGGAAGGGAAATGAAGCCCAAGGTTCAACATTTTTTTTCCCCATTTTAAGCTGCATTATTGAAATTTGAATGGACAAAACTAATTCAGTAAGAAGTTGTTGAAAAGGTAATATAATTTCCATATTAACATGAGAGACCAATAATGCATCTTTTAAAGAGGATTGATTATTTATTGATAACTCAGTTTAGTGACTGTTCAAATTAGCCCTTGTTTGTTCTTCTGTTGTTGCTCTTCTTAAGATACTGTAGTTTGTTTTCCCTCTGGCAAACTGCTAAAGTACAAGCCATTTTTGGCTTGAGAAACCAATGAAACAATCATCAAATCTGAGTTCATGAGAAGGTAAGCTACTTACTGGCACACATTGCAAATTATGTTTGTCTCCTCAGTCCTGATTTTGAATGCTGTGGATTTATTTAATAGTCACGTTTGGAAGGATTTTACCTAGCGTAGTATTTTTTGCATTCAAGTAGTAGATTAACTGGAAAATGAGTCATTAAACATTATTAGCATTTAATTTCTGCTAGGTAGAGACAAGCTTGAAATAACATGGTAGTTCCCATGACTGTACAAGTGAACCAAAGGAAGGATAATCTGCTGGGTTGTGTTTAGCATGGTGAATGGCAATTTACTCTTCAGTACACATTTAAGTAGCTTCCAATGAACTTCTGTCCTGATCTTTTCTGTATTCTTCCTTATGAAGCCCTTTTTATACCATGAGTCATAAGATAAAGGAAACCAGCAGAACTGAAGAAGTATTAATAAAACTTTTAATGATTAGGACCTGTTAAATTGATTTCTTCAGCTTTGGCAATTGAAGACAACAACTGAAGACAATAATCTTATTTACAGTTATTAGTTTTTTGTGATGGATAATCTTTTATCATTAATTTCCACTCAATTTTTTTTTAATTGTACTTCTTTTTTTTTTTTTTTTTACATTTTGACAAAGTAGAGTTGGTAAATTTATAATCAGATGTCTTCAGTTTTGAAAAATGACACACACATTTGGAGCTGTCTTAAGAATAGTGCAGTTTCTTGCCTATATGATAAATCCACAGACACAGAATTTCAGTGGAAAAAGTTTAGTGTTTTCACTTCATACTTTTTGTCAGTATAAACTTCTGAATGTAATATATCAAAAGCACCTTTCAGGTATAAAGAAAAATTGCTTATGAAATAACTATGTAATTCTAAAGACCAAAAATTTCCATATGTTTTTCATAGTGATTTATAATTTAAGTATTATTGCCATGCCTAGTCTCATTCCTTCCATTCACTTGAAATTGCTGAATGATAAGAACTTAGGAAACGAAGTTACTATAATTGTGTGCAGAGAATAGATTGCATATAATCCACAGGAGCTGATACTTTTACTCTTAACACTATTTGGCTGAATATTATGAAATATTCATTGCTGGAGAATTCAAGAGTCAGCATCTGATTAGGAGGACTCCAGCCTGAAAAATATATTAAAAGCCGTTGAGTGTTTGATTTGTTAGCACTTAACAGGTCAAAGACATTCAGGGGTCACTGCACTTCCACAGATAAAGACATCAGAGTAACCAGGGGGCTTGCATAAATTATTATTTCTACAGTAGCCCTGCTGGAGGATTAATAGGTTGGCTTTATGGGGTTTGTTTAACAGCATTTAGGGCAGTCAGATGACTGAACTTCTTCCACTGCTCATTCAGGGGGTTGTTTGGTGGTGGGTTTGTTTCTTTTTTTGGTACAAGTGTTCTCCCATGTTACAGTGAATGAAAGGGATGTTTTGTTCTGTAAATCCTGTTATGAACCTTGCCCTTTGTGCTTTCTCCATTTGGAAACATTTTATGACATTTAATGAGCTTGAGCACTGGATGGAAGGAGATTTAGGCTTCTCATAGACTTGCTACTGGGTTTGCAACAGCAATGCACACAAAAATGAATGTGATAAAGAAGTGGAGACTTCGCCACACATCTTGACCAGATTTCCTCACAGCCTATGGAGTGCATATGGCTTTAGTGTTTCCTGTCTGGAAGCAGTGGCAAAAATTTAAGTGTTTGTTTTATCCTAGTTGCACTCAATCACTCAGTTATGTATGCCAAGCTATGACCCAGGAGTTAAACCCTGCGTATATTCAGTATTAGAAAAAGCAAGCTGTGCATGTTTCTTTCTTTTATTTGTGGACTTTTTTCTTTTATGTCTTTCTGTCTGTCTTTTCCAAAAGCAAATACCCTCTATTCAGAACAGCAGAAATGGCCTGATGTTATTTGTATGAAATGCCAAATTTAAGAGGGAGACAAGCTATTAATAGGCTGGAACTGTTTTCTGATATTTATGGGCTCTCAGATGCCATTTGTTACAGCAGAGCAATCACAGCTGAAAGATACGTGCAGGATGTACAGGGTGTAGCATGATGTTATGCCAGTTCAGTTTCTGCACGTCTGGCAGAAAAAGTGCAGTGGTCTGTTGCCAAAATGTTAACAAGGGCCTATGTGTGTATCATTTCCACTGAAATATTTTCTGAATCATCAGTGATCCATGTGGCAGGCGCTGATTTCAGAATGCTTTGTTCATGCAAAATCCACTAAATCACAGTCTGAATTCCAAAGTCATACACTCCATCATGTCTCACTGCTCTTTCATCATCTCAGCAAATGTAAATATTGCAGCAGTTCTTTTTAACCAGTTCCTGGATGAAGGGGGTGTCCTCCAGGTAATCATGGAGTAAATCTTCAAATATCTGTGCACATCCATGATGGTGTGTGATTTGACTTCTGATATTTTGTGTGAAATTGATGATCTGTAAATTATTTGAACCTTTCCATTATGGCATAAGTGGTGTTTATACATTTTGAACCTTAGAGCTTCGTAGATCTTGCCTGGAGAGAGCGGCCCACTTGCTTGCTGGTGGACCAGGGTGCTTTTTTTCGCAATTCCATTCTACTTTTATGCAATAAAAAGGCACCTTCAGGTTCAGATATTTTCATCATTATAAAATATTCTTGTGCAACATTATAATATTAAGAAATATGTTTTTGCAGAAACTAATTACCAGTAATTAAAGACACAGCCTAATACTCTGTAGGCATGTAGTGCTTTGCACACACAATTATTACATATTATGGCAAAGTCCACCCTGATGTGTCCTGCAGTGGAGATGTTGCGGAAGACTGGCTGGAGGATCAGAGGGTTTTGAGCACTTTTCAGTGTTTTATTTCTTTTCAACCCCAAAAGAATGGTATCCCAGTGGGTGAAAGCTTTGTCTCATTAGTCCTTGGCGATATTCCACAAAGGAGTTGTAGGACTGAGGCAGCCTTCTAGGAAACATTATTGGAGTGTTAAGGAAAATATTCCAAGTCCCATTCCTCTTGGGATGTTGTGTCTCCCATCTCTCCTGCTCTCCCTCGTATATGAAGAAAAGTATGTTGTCAACTGTCATTTGTTTCCTGGAGTATTTTTTGCCCATTTTATTTTTTTTGCAAGTATGCTGCCCATACTCTGCTGCTCTGCAGTGACAGCGTTATTAACTCAGAGATGATGAACTGCAGGGCGGCTCTTTGGCACTTGTTGCTTGTTCTGAGCTCTAATGCATTTTCTAGTTGTCTCCTTTGATGCTTCACGAGGCCTATCCTTTCTGAACTGACAGATACAGTGAATAAATTGTTACATTTTAATTAGAGATAAGAGCAGTGCTCAAGTCCTTTTGGACAATAGCCATGACACACTTTAATGAAAGTGCTACAACTTTCACTTAGCTGTCTCCTCAAATCAGTACAAGCACTAGCTCTTCTACACATGAAAAATGTAAGCCTTACAGCTCAATTGCTATTACTCCAAGCTACAAAGTCTAAAAAATGAAAATTTATTACTCTCATGTAGGAGAGTGCTCAAATGTCTGAGTTATTTTCGACTCTGTTTGGTTTGATTTGGATTGGTTTTGAAATTTTGCAGATTAATCACATGAGTGTGCTTTTTAGGAGGGAAGAGACATTACTTGTAATTCATCCATGATTGTCTCACAGCCAAAGAAATAATTAGTATTCAGTCTTTTATCAAGAGCAGATCGCACTTCTGCACTCCTCTGCTCCTGTTCTGTCCCCTGTCTCCTGGGAGGGTATAGGTGCTGTTGTAGTCTCATGGTATCGTTCCAATTCTGTTACCTCATTTCTAAATAGATGTAGTGCCATTTCCTCTCCTCTTGTTAGTGGCCATCCCATTTCCATGGCAAGGGTAACTTTCCCTCTTAGCTCCTTGTGTTCCAATGAACCCCCCTCCATTTTGCCAATTCTTCCTCTCCATTTTTGCCCTTTAAATCTTTGCCCCACAGTCTACAAGCACTTTATTAAAAAAAACCCCAATAAAAACACTGCTCATGATGTGTTCACAATAAGGACTTGGATTGCTCCTTGTTTTGAACATAATTTTTTAAATGAAATATAATTTGAATTACGTGGTTTTGTGTTTTAATGCTTTACAAAGTCATCTTAAATATATAAAAGCCCTTAAGTACCGTAGGCTAACGCTATACATAGCTTTTAATGAAATTAAAATTTCTGTGTTAGTTTATTTCAGAAATATGAAGCACAGAGTATAATACCTTTGTTAAACAATGCAGTTTCTATCTTCATATCTGGCTGAGTTGTATAGGTAATTATGAGTGATGGTCAGACTTGTTTTATGAGTCATGCAATGTTTCTCTTGACTTTCAGTGTTTGCTTTAAGTGGTTATTCCAGTATGGTTATGTTCACCTGTCTGCACCACAGTGCTTCTTCACAGGGCTGGATTTCAGCTGAGATATAAAATAGTTCAGAAGAAACAGCGTGCCCAAATTCCCTCTTGTTTCTGCTTTTTCTTTTTACTTACTAGCAAAACAGTGCTCAAAACTTCAAAGTAGTTTGGTTGCATTTTAACTGTTATATTTGTCAGCTATGATGGTTCTATATGAATGCTGATTTTTTGTTAATTTAAACAAAATGTTCATTTTGATAGCATGATATCACTGACATCTTATGAATGTTGCAGTAGACTGTACATAAATCCTAATTTAAATTAGTTTATAGTATATCTAATACATTATATATATAACTTGATAACAGTTGGTGCACAATGAATTACTGTGTTTGCCTTGATAAGGGCAATGTTGTCACTTAACAGATGGCACCATGAGAGCAGGTGTCCTTGGCTATCACTAGAGAGTACCTGGGTGGAAAAATCCTGCCTTTGTTTGAACTTGTTTCTCAGGAGCTGGCTGTGAAATTATTTCCTCCCAGGAAGGAAGAGATGGCTGCCATAGCCCTCTGGGCCAGTTGCTGCTGGCACTGCTCTGTCCTCTGACCAGCAACTCACCTTTTCAGGCTGAGAAATGGCAGCACATATCTGACTCTTTAACTGATTTGCTTGTTTATACTCACAAGATGTCCTCCATCCTGTAAATTTTAGTGCCTCCTTTAAGCCATTGGTCATCACTCCTGTACCTAGCCAAAAGCAGACATGGTCTCTGTGTGACATGAAACCATATTTTTGCCATATGAAACTACAGAGAAGGGTAATAGACCTTTTAGATGTTGTAAACCAAGAAAACACTACAAATAGTTCTCTGATTTTACTTTCGTTTTCTTTAAAAAATGGGTACAACTCCCTTATAATTTAATTATATTTTTAAATACATGCTGCAAACTTTTAAGTACACATCATGCCTTTTTTCTAAGGGAATTAAAAAGCAGCACTGGAACAAGTTTCTCATGCATAAATCTTTACAGGGCTGAAGTCTAAAAATATATACAAATTATGGCAGTGATAAATGCTTTTGAAATTGCAGACAGGTTATGAAACAACTGCAGGTCTGCATGATTAAAATTCATTGCTGATTGAAATTAATGATAGTTTTATTATCTCTAGTGAAAGCATGTGGTTTATTTATTTAGATGATGATAAACTTTTGGATGTAAATGAGTAAATAGAAAATTCCATTTCCAGACATTCATTGAAAAGCTGCAGTCATTGTCAGAGAATTGTTGAAAGGAGGTCAAATAAAATTATTTATAGGACTTTAAATATTTGTATTTTGCAGGGCTGAAGTCAGGGCCCTGAGCCATAGTGTTGCTATTCATTTTGGTGACTTTTGGATCACTTGTAGATTTATTCTTCTCTCAGAATTTATTTCCCTTTAAAACATAGATAGGTTGTTCTGTTGTTAGTGTGCTAAAAATATTTACTGTATCATTCACAGTCTTAATGATATTTAAAAATATTCTTCACACAATAAAAACAAATGTAACAGTTTAAAAAAAAGGGGGACATTCAGGGTGGTTATCAATGTGATTTAATTGGAAATTACTGAATTGCACAAATATATTTTGAGAGGAAAAGCGTGCTTTGATAAATGACATTTTCAACCTTCCATAAAACATACTAAACTGCTTACCTTAAATATAAATGTGGCATAGTTCTAAATAAAAACCTGAAATGGCTTCAAGGGTGGTTGCAAATTGGTAGAAAGCATTAAAAGGTTGGACTGCCTACCAGAAGTGTCTTCTTTGCCAGCTTCTTGCACCAGATTAAAAGCCATTACTGATTTGCAGAAAGACCATTTGAACCATAGCAATAGGTATGGATCGTGTTATATATAATACAGAACATTTGTGAGTTAGTTGTAATATTTATAAGAAATTCTTAGTTATGAAAGAAATAGACCTGTTTAATATTATACGTTTTTGGGAAGAACTTACTCGGGGGAAAAAGATTAGTTACAGATGTTAACCAGTAAGATTCTCATGCATTTAGTTCTTAGTATGGCTTTCATTTACAGATGACTTTTTAAAATGTGTGGTGTTTCAAATGGACTCGATGCTGGCTGGAAGTGAAGCTGGGGCACTTGGAATATCTCAGTATTTTAGACTTTTCAGAGAAAGGAAAGCGTAAATTAAGATTACTTAATGAAGAAGTTGTTCTGACTATAATTCTACCTTTCTCCTAGCATTTGATTGACACTTTTTCTTCTTCTGTCTTTCATGCACCTTTTTGGAGGGTGGTTGTGAGGTCTGTGACAGATTGGCTTATCCCATTCACTTGCTTTTGGAACCTGTTTGGAGTTAGCAGATTTTGTATGAACACAAGCAAAAATCTGATAAAGTAATTTGCACTTTTGGCATTGACTTTAATTTTTCATTCATATCCATATCAGTTCATTGCAGAGACTGTTATTTTAATGAATTATCCTAGAAAAGACACACTGCGATCATCCACTTGGAGATCTGTCTGCTTGGTCTGACTAAAAAGTGTCATTTCATGGGAAGAGCTTCAAAACATGGGAGACAGAAGTCTGGAGGCTGCAACCTCATGCAGAGCCCAGCATCCTTGTGATACCAATTGTTAGGTTTGGCATCTAGCACTGATCAGATCCTTCTTCACTCCATCACGGATTTGGGTTTAGCCAGTATTTCTCTTTTGACACTGAGGGTGAGATGAGAAGGAGATTTCAAATTCTTTCCCATGGCAAAGCCTCCTGAGAACAAAAGAAGGAAGACAAAGTTCTGTCTCTGCTATTCATCTCCATCTCCCAGTGCATGACTTCTTCCCCCCAGTTTCAAGTTTTTGGTCTTGGTTGCCCAGAATAACGCCAGATTTGAGGTCATATTTCTCCACAAATAATGGGATTTCCTGACTTTCTTAATGTTTGGATTTATTTTCAGGCATTTGACTCAGCAGTGGCGTGGCAGTGGTTTAATTAGGGACAGTTTTGCTGCTGCCCACAAGATGCTGTAAAAGCAATAGCAAAGCTTGAAGATGCGTTTTAACTTCATAAAAAAAATGCTGGCAAACTATGTGCTTTAGCTGGTGGTAATGTGCAGCTTTAATTATTATCATGCTTCTATTTACCAAAAAAGAAAGTAATACAAATATTTAAAACAATTACATAAATTGTATTGATGATATCTGAGAGCTGAATCAAAATTTCACCAGAGTTTTTTTTTCTTAACTCATATAAATATTTCTGAAGAAGCTCTGTCAAGTTGCTGGTAGCCCATGGTTTTATCAGCTCTCTACTTTTTTATTATTGTGGGGACTCATAATTGCTGAGTATCAAATTTTGAGTTCATGTCTCCAGTTTCTTGGGAAAAGCAAGGTAAATGCTGCTGTGCTGTCTGAAAAGTTTGGTGATCAGGATTATTTCCTTTATGTGGGATGGGTCCAAAAGCATGGAATTTTTTTTTCAATAATGACCCTTATTTTAGAACTGTAATGGCTTTAAAAGCCAATTTTATTGGAATATTAGAATTGTTGCTCAGTAAGATTATAAGATGTAGGAGAGATGAATTTGAGTCTCCTGTGAATCCCAAAGTTTTATTGAAAGTAAGTCTAACAGTCTTGAGCAAGTGCTTCAACTGCAAAGGCCTTATTTAAGGGAACTTGTTTTAAGTAGGAAAGTATAAACCCATAAAAAAAAAGCTCTGTGTTCTAGGTTACAAACTCTCAAGTAGATCTGTGGTTTTGTTCTTAATATAAATAGTATGAGCTTAGTCTTTTTGCTAATAGTGCTTCATGTAATATGTAATTCTGACCTAAATTCCAGTAAATCTCTAATTAATAGGATCATTTTCCTAGAATTACCTGATACTAGTTGCTGAATTCTGTCTGATAATTGAGTAAATTAGGTGGCATAATTCTATACTAGTTCTTTCCATTACTTCATCTAAATTTCACAGCAGTTTTATGAAATTTTCTGAAGTTATGATTTTTTCTAGCATGTTTGACACTCCAGCAAATCAATTTCATTGTCATATGCAATAACCTTATTGTTCTCAGTTTTTTTAAGACTAGGGAAATAAACTACTCTATTTTAGAAACTTAAACTGTTGTTAAAAATAAGTGATCTAATAATAATATATTACATTAATATAGGTAGATCTAAGTAAGGATTGAGAAAATAAGAGTATTTCTTACTATTTTATTTCATTTACCGATTCTTACATTGAAGTCATGGGGATTTGCTTTTGGTTCTAAATTCTAAGTACCCTTGCTGTAGTTGAGATAGTGAACTCTTGTATGTATCCCAAGTGTGAGTTCTGAAGGAGGCAGTGTAATTGTCTTGAAGCATTCCTAACTCAAAATATCACATTTATCATTCAGTAGCCAAATGGAATTAACTGCTGCTGCCACCCTTGATTTACAAGGAATATAAAATCCATGTAACAGTTATTTTTGAGAAGGCAGAATGGTAATTTTTTCAAACCTGTTCAGCTGCTGTACATTTAATGAATAGTATTTTAATGTCAGATATTCAAATGTATTATTAAGGTTATGACATGTTAATATTTTGGCCCTCTGAACTCAAATACTTTTTCTGGTATTTATTCCTCAGATGAGATTTGAAGCTGTGCCTGAATGTACAGCACAATGTATGAGATAGAAAAATGGTTTGGGTTTTTGGGGTTCTTTTTTTTTCTATTTTCCTGAATATCTGTCACCATAATATTGTTCTGTGATGGGATCACTGGCTGACCAGGAGTGCAAATGATGAGAACTGAGTGTGGCCCTGAAAAATTCAGGTAGGGCAGCAGTTTTATGGAAGACTTAACAGCTGTTGGGTCTGACCTGCACTTTGCATGATGGTCTTCTGCCAGGTTTTTATTTCTGAAGTCTGGTCTGACCCCAGGGGAGTTATGACATGAGCAGTGTGAACTGCACATGGATCCTGTGGGAAATCAAAATTTCTCATCCTTCCCCAGGTTTTTCCCTGTTGGAGCCAGATGCTCTCTGCTCTGAAGGACCTGCCCAGCTCTTCTGTGACACTTTCTTGCTTCTGGTGCTCCATGACCTCTGCTTAGTTATTTGACATTATTGACATTGTTTGTTAGAGATAACAACTTAAATAAACAAAATTTTACTTCTCTACAGAGTGCTGGATGGGATAAATCCCCTTCTGTGAATGCTTTGTCTTTTGCAGTAAAATACCAGCAGTGTTACCATATTGATACAGGAAGATTCTGAAGTAAGAGAGTACAAAATATGGGGATCTAGTGGTAAGCTTAGAAAGAAATTTACTTTTGAAGGTTAGAAAGAAATTCTAGGCCCACAATAGCCAATTGCTGACTTAATTACATCCAGAATACTACTGTAAACAAATTAATACTTACTTCCTGTGTTCACTTTACTCAGGAAGGTTGTGGATTTTTTTTTCCTGACTAACTCTTAAAATTGGAGGTTGTGTATGAAAGCTCTGAAATCCATTTCCAAATATAGGCTGATTAAAACCAGCAGTACAAAAATTAATCACTTCCCACAATGCTGAAACAAAAGCTTCAAGAATTTGCACCTGCATTTGAAAGCATATAATAATTATCACTAACTTCTTTGTAAGCTTAATTTCTTGAGCATCTGCAATAAAATGTACAAAATCATTTTGTAGACACAAAGATTCTGCTTTAAAAAAAAAAGAGTATGTGATTTAGTAACAGAAAAGGGGGGAAAAAGGCTAATTTCTGTTTGTTTTAAAGCTTGCTTTATGGAGGGAAAAAAACATGATAGGATTCATTTCAGACAAGACAGATTCCAGGATATTCAAACAAAACAGCTTAAGATTTATGTGTATGGCACATAATTAAACATATCAGGTTTGTTTGTGTTAGAGCAGTACTTTATGCCATACCTGTTGCTTGGTGGTTCTGAAATGAGGTTTACTGTGGAGAGAGACTTTTCATTTGTTTACTGTGTTAATTAATCATCATGAAGCAAGAGTGATGATTTTGTACAATGCCATTATCCATACTGTGACGTGAAGCAACACTGATCACATTACAGTTAACAAAACGACTGTCAGTAAATAGTTTTGGAGTCTTGGCTGGCTAAATGTGTGCTTTCCTGCATACTGACTTGCAGCTCTTAGTTCCTATTGATTTCCAGCTGCCTGTGTGGTTTAGCTAACTCAATAGAATATAAGTAATTTGCTTTCAGCTTTTTCACTACTAGAAAAGCAAATTTCTGAATAAAGTCTTGAAGGGTACCTGTTCTCATAGCCAATGAGTAGTTTATGAAAAAAGAAAAGAAAAAAAAGAAAAGCTTAAAATTAAATAGGGGTAATTTAAGATACAATAAAATACTGTTAGTTTGGCCAATGGCAGATGAATCTTCAGCTTCCTAAGTAGTGAATGATATATGAAATGACGGAAGAAAGAAAATACAGTTTGATCTGATGCAATGTCATCATATCATCCTTCAATACAGCTGTTGAATTTTAGTCCTCAAGATGTTCTAAAATTTTGGCTAGATAGTATTCTTCCAGAATAGCTTCCATATGAAAATAATTTTTTATCTCCTTTTAAAGAATATTTTTATGTTTAAAAAAGGGGGCCACATTTGAAATACATTCTCCTTCATCAAGTTGTCTGCAATACAGTATGAAATAATTCTAGCAGTATTATGTTTTTGAAGACAGTGTTTGTTTCATTAAAGGTGCTTTGTTCCTGACTGTCATGGTTCAAGCCAGCAGGCACCCAGCCATTTGTTCATTCCCCTCAGAGGGATAGGGGAAAGATTTGGAAGGGTAAAAGTGAGAAAACTTGTGGGTTGAGATAACGGAGCTCAATAAGTAAAGCAGAAAGCGCGTGGGCAAGTGAAGCAAAACAAAGAATTCATTCCCCACTTCCCGTGGTTGGGCAGGTGTTCAGCCATCCCCAGGAGAGCAGGGCTCCATCACACATCACAAGGGCTTGGGAAGGCAAACAGCATCGCCCCCAATGTCCCTGTGTTCCTCCTTCTTCCCTGGCTTTCTGTGCTGAACACAATGCCATATGGTCTGGGATACCCCTGGGGTCAGGTGGGGTCACCTGTCCCCTCCCAGGACCTTGTGCACCCCCAGCCCACTCAGGGCTGGGGCAGGGGAGGAGCAGAAAGTGCCTTGGCGTTGTGTAAATACAGCTCAGCTGGAATGTCCCCGTGTTATCAGCACTCTTTTGGTCACAAATCCAAAACACAGCCCTGTACTGGCTGCAGTGAGGAAAATGAACTCTGTCCCAGCCAAAACCACTGACCAAGAACACAGCACTACAGAAAGCAAATTCCCAAAGGTGTTCTGTTCATATTTGAGCTCCTAAATTGAATTAGTATCATCATCATTATCATTATTACTTTAAGTTCAGTGGTTTGCATTGCCCTCAGTTGGGAGGGCTTTTTGTAAACCAAGTAACTTGAAAATTTGAATTTGAGTTTCTGGCTTCCTACTTTCCTCTGTGCTTTAACAAAGTTGTTTTCTGTTCCAGAATCTGGATAAATTGAATTTAAATAGACCTGGATACTTTAACAACAACCGTAACCACAATGCCATTTTGTTTTAAAACGGGTGGTTGTTTGTGGGTAAATTCTGAAATTGGCAGTGTTTTTGAAATTACACATAGGAAATAGGATGCTTCTTTTTCCCAAAATTTGTGTATTTTCTCTCCCTCATCTTCCAGCTTTCTCATCAAGTTCTCAGAGGGGATTGTGCAAATATCACAGAATCACTGTTGATCTTTAAGATCCCCAGTCCTTTCCATTTAGGTTATTGCTGCTGTTTTTCTTTGAAAATGTGCTTCATACCACATTTTCCTATTATCTCTTCCTTGGTCCACATCTAATGGCATCAATTCCCCCTGCCCCCCTCCCCAGTATTCTATAAAGAACTTGTATATTTATTTCACATCCATGCTGGTGCTCTATTTCAAGTAAATTCATTTGTGGGGTTAACATAAACAGATGACTGTCATTAAAAAAATAATAAATTAGTGCTGACTCACACTAATTGGAGTTTCATGCAGAGGTGGTAATTCTGTATGTAAAAGAAGCTAGCTTCCCTAAAATCAGCCCACTTCAATTTCCAGAGCTGAAAGCTTAGGGTTTGATTAATTATTTTGGCGTTTTTTTCATTCTATTTCAGGACTGGTTTTATTAATGCATTCTTCAAACCGAGACATAAAACTTTATCGCTTTCTCGATCGCTCTAATAAGTGTTGAGATCTGAGGGGACCAGCTGGAGCAGCTGTGTTCCCCCTTGGATCTGGAAGCTAAAAAACTTTCATCTCTGTTGCTGTCTCAGCTGCTGGTCTCGGGCTGTGGCCTTCCCATAACTCAAAGCAATTTCAAAGCAGTGTAAGTAACCTCATTGGAATGCTTTTGGAAAACCGCAGGAAGATTGGTTTGTGGGGGTTTTTTTTCATATTATTATTTTTTCAACAGTGTTGTCTGTTTGAAACAAATGCTGGCATTTTAAGGTAATCTGTGCACAATATCTGTTGCGAACTGGTAGACTCATCCTATAGCCAGGTTAGGAATTTTTGTGCTCTTATTGAAATGAGGAAGAAAGGGCAGTGATTCCAGCAGGGCAGATGGCATGTAAAGACTGAGCTTAAGAGGTTTGTTTAAATCTTTTTGATAGTTGCATATAAGGGTATGACCTTTGAGTCGGGTTGCCTGCAGAATTGTATTTCAGACACAGTTTTGCTATAAAGAGAAGAAAACCTTCCTTTAAGACGTACAAACATTTTGAAGTTGCATTGACAGGATGGGCAGAAAAGCTTTAAACAAAAGTAAAGCAGTGGGAGGAGAGCTTTTGAGACTTCATGGTAAGACCCTGTGCTTTACTTGCTTCTTCATTTTTCTGACCTCAGAGGGAACCTCAGACTTTTTAACCTTTCTTAACTGACTCCAGTGAAGTGTAAAATAGTAGAAGTACCAGACTTTCCAGGAAGGGACAAATTCCTGCTGCTGACCTTCATCAAAACTGAGAGAAAGCATCTGTCTTTTCTTCTGAATCCTAAATCTGTGATTGCCAAGCTGATGAAATACAGGAGAAAGCCTCTCCCTCCCCTGCAGTGTAGTGACAAAGTGGCTTAAACTCTTGCTAATAGGAATTTGGCAATGGAGTAGTAGCTGAATGGTACCTAATCAGGATGGTAAGCCGGTAGCAAAAAATTGTTGAAACTTACCAAACTTTATAGATCAAAAGAAATGAACAGACACGGTGCTGCCTTTCTGAATACATTTGCAAAGTAAACTCTAGAAACCCCAGAAACAGCATTTGTACTGATAGAGGAACCAGTGATGACTCTCTGAATGTTAAATAATTAAATGTTTTCGTATTTAATTTTATCTAATTATTTGTAGCATTTTATCTCAAGATAAGATGAGTCTGTTTGAAAAGATCTATGTGAACTAGCTCAATCTTTTCAGTGTAGACAACGAACATGTTTCTGTCTCACAAAGGACACTTAGAGCCACTCTGGATTCATTGAGCCCTTCTATTTTCAAAATAAATTGTCTTCTAGCCTAGCCCTGAACCTTTCCCCTGCTTGGCTCAGAGCACTGCTTTGTGCTGGGATGATCAGGGAGTCAGTGCTGTAGAAAACATGAGCTGGGCACCAGGAGGTTTGTGGGGTACAGACCCCACATCCTCCATGCACGTTCAGCCAGGATTGCTCCAGTCACTGCTTCCCCTCCTGTCATTGCAGCTGCATCCCGCTGCTGGTGGCTTCTTTCAGATGCATAAAATGTCTCTGAGCGCACAGCAAAAGCATGCTTGAGTGACAGACTGTCACTGCCGACTTTCACTTTCTGGCTATTGACCCAATTAGTAGTCTCATGGTGAATTTCAAATTAAGTGGTATTTTACAGCACCAGCGCAGCGCTAGTAATCGCTCTCTTAGGCCAGCAGGGAAAGGCATCATGCTCTTAATTTCTGGTGTCAGGGGAACTTTTGGAGTTTATGGATGATGATTTCTGTCTCTCTCCCATTTATGACGGGTAACACAATGATTTATCACTGATCATATCATATTTCCATTCAGCAGAGGACCAATAAAAGAAAAGTATATTTTGAGAACGTAGAAAAATGTATGGGTTGAAGCACGGGGTTTCATTACTATTCTTTGAACCTTCTAAATGATTTGACCTTTATCCATAAAGCGATCGCTGTGGTCAACAAAGGCTAGTATTGATTTACAGCACAGCTAACCTGTCAATTCTAAGCCCAGCCTTTGACCTTTTGTTTTGTTGCTGGAAAAATTATGGCACATGCTTGAGTCCTACTCTTTAATAGGTTTTTTTTTCGATATGCAAAAGGCCAAAACACTCATTCTGAATAAATCAGCTGCTTTAATAATCTAAGTGTCAGGAGAAAGCAAATTGTCCATAATTAAGTTCAGAAAACCTGACTGCCAGAAGTGTTTCTCAGAATTGAACAATGAGTTTTTTCAGGAGACAGTAAATGTGCATGTTTCACAATGGGTAGCTGCCTTCTGTTACCACGTGCATTTTTCTTTCTTCTTACTTGTCTTTCATCTCACATCTGTACCAAGTGGGGGGAAAAAATAAAAGGTAGACAAGATCCTGATTGTTGCATTTTTTGTGTTTTAAGCTTCCCCCTTTTTTATCTTGCTCACAAACAGAACACCACTGAGACGATCTGTTTCCTTCCCATTTCTTCTTCACAGATAAAGTAATGTTTGCCCTCTTCTCTAGAGCAAGGTAGACCACTTCACAGCAGCTTTAACCTCCAGCACATGAAAGATGCATTTTTTTTTTTTTTTGCCAGGATGTCAGCCCAGGGAGATAGTGTTTACATTGTGCAGTAATATGGCTTATATAAGTTAAATGTGCTGACTGACCATTTAATTGTGCAGATGGCTTGCTTTGCTTTGTCTCTATTTGGTTTGTTTAAAATTGTTTGTAAAAGACTGTTAATGGAACTAATGGGAATGAATTATAATCCTTGCCCTGCTCTCTCCCCTCTACTCCCCCCAACAAAAGAAAAAAAGGAGGAGCAGTTTGGTACATTGAATACCAGTTGATTATTTCTAGAAAGTAGGTTACAGCATTATAATTGGGGTTGTATGGCAATGTAGTATTATGCACGTAATAATCATCAGCATCTCAAAGCTTAATATCTTCTAGTTTATGATCTTATTCTAACATTCTACATTTAGGAGTGAAAAATACTTTCATTACAATGTAGACAAAATTTCCATCATTGCTATACATCATGTAGAGCAAAAATTTAACTTTCATGTTTTGATGGGAAGAATGTAATTGGATTTTACAGAAGACAAAAACTTTAACTGGCAGAGTTCTGACCTAGACCAAACTATCTCCTTCTGAAACAATAGATAACAGAACTATCCCATATTCCTGCCAGGTACCACCCAGAGTGTGCATGTGCCTCAAGTGAAATAAAATGATTGACTGTGACGAAAAACTCACTAATTTTGTTTTGTTCCACTGTTTTTTTTACATAGCTTACATGAAGAAACAAGTGTTCTCTTGTTTCCTTTGAGCTGTATGGAAAATCTTGTTATAAAACACAGGTGACTCTCCTAGTACCTTCAGGAATACTCTATTTATTGCAAATGACTTTGTTATTAATGCACTGTTCTGAAAACTGCACACCCCTTTACCCCCACCTCAGATTGCCCATCCATAGATTCATAAATCCTTGCAGCTTCATTTTTACCTAGGACTCAGTCTAGGTGTGTAAGATAGGGGATTAGATATGCTTGCAGGAACACACAGTTGTATCAAAGAGTTTGTCAATACTAACCTTCTTTTAATGATCATTCATTTTGAATTCCAAATTCAAATTGATGCTTGGATCTTGTTTCCATGACTACAATTGCAGGTCTCTGAGATTGGTAAATTTGATGCCTACTTGTGACAGCAATTCATGTACTGGAAATATGTAGATAGGTGTAAATTAATATCAGTTTGGAGCCTCCTTTATGCAAAGACTGGAACAGACTATCATGACAACCCAGTGTATAACTAGCAGGCACAGCGCTAGAAGACAGTGTGAGGATATGTAGCTCTGTGCTGTATTAATATGCTGAAGGAGTCTTATCTAGCCTTGGCTGATTTGGTTAGGCAGGCAAACTCCCTCATCCTGCTCACCCCAGGGAAAACAGATGCCAATGCAGAGGAAGAGCTTTAATAATAGCAGTAGATTTGCCATCTGTCACCTTGCTGGACAAATAATCGAGGATTAAAGATTTAACGCCTGAGAGGGTTTTGTTTTTTTTTTTTTAATTTCTGTTCTGGATTTTGTATGTAAATCCCTATGAACACTATAGTGGAGTTTATTGTACTTACATTTTCCTATGGAGGCCAACATTCAACAGTGTTCTGAAACCTCACCTTTAGTAAGCAGCTTTGGAGCACATGTGGTTAACGGTTAGGAAGGAGTGCATCATGGTAGAGATCTTGTTTGATTCTTTTGCAACTAGATTTGGCCCCTTTTCATTATTTCCCTAGAAAGGAAAGAAGAAGGAAATTGAGTGGTTGTTACTTTGGGTTGCTGCAGACCACAAGATCTGAAAGCCCTGAAATCAAGGAGTCTGTTACTCATAGGAGTTAAGTGCAAAGGTACACCTACAAATAAAACCAAACACCTCTTCCTGCTCCAGTTTTATATGACCTTCTTGTGTGATAAATTTTATAAGTTTCAACTTGCTGGAAGGTTAGACAATAAAATTTGAATGTGGGTATAAAAGATGGTTCTTGATTTTGGGAGGGGTACTTGCTGTGCTATCATTTATTAGCACTGCAAGGATCAGTTGCTGTAGTTTAGTCATTTCAATTGCTAAACAGAGAAGGAAAATGGAAAGAAACTTCACACTGTGTGTGCTGTACATGAGACCATGCAGAGTACAGGTAATGTCAGGTGGTAGTAGATGGGTAAAGAGAAAACAGCCAGGGAGAATACAAGCTAATAATGAAAGAAGTAAATGGTACGTGACGATGTCAGCCCATCAGCAGCCCAGCAATTTTTGAGTTCTGTGAAATAAAAGCACTTTGTGACTTTGAGCATATTGTGGAAAGCATTACTTTTACAGGGGTGCTATTTAGAAATCAGAGAGTTAAGTTGTCTGTGGGGAAAAATAGAGTAGAGGAACTGTTGATTAAGCAGCGGACAGATGGAGGGGTAAGATGTTAAGGGGCCTCAAAAGCTATCATAGAGAATAACACTTGAGCTGTTGTCATAATAAAACTGCAAAATGACACAGGCACCCTTCAATTTGGGTGACTAAATTCAAGAGGGGATAAAGAGGGAGAGAGTCTAGATTATCTGACTCCAATTGTGAAACAGGTTGTAGGACAGGTTTCAGTCTCAAAGACTGATGAGGTTGAAATTGTCGTTTTTTATCTTCAGTCTCAGCTAAGCAGTACATTGTTTTTCTGTGCCAGAGCCCTGATGATATCCCATTGATATATAATGATGATGATATGCCATCTGACAACGTTTAACTAAATTAGCGTCAAAACCTCAGGATCAATTTTCCTATCATGTTCCATGTCTTTATAACATGAAAATCTCTCTTCAAGTCATCTCTATGACTTGCTCACTTATTTTGGAGACACTGAGCATGGAGAAAATGTCACAGAAGTGTAAGGAAGTTGCATGTGTATAGAGTGGGAATGGTGTCCTTCTAACTGCAGGAAAACACATTGGTTGGCAATGCTTCCAGTTTTGACATTATGCTTTTCCCGAGAGAGACAGGCCTAGGAAATCCTTGCATTTGCCTCAGGGGCCCTGGGGAGAGCAGAATATCTTGTGTAGCCTCCAGCCTTCCCATAAGCCTGACCCTTCAGTCAGTGGCTGTTCTCACCCAGCCAGGAGATTACACCGTTCCCTGATACACACATGATAGAATGAATTTTATTTTCTTTGTTTATTCATTTTCCACTTTGGCTGTGGAATATCAAAATATCTTCAGAGAGAGGCATTGAGTGATGTGGCCAAATGTGATGGGACCAAACCCACACTTCTTCAAATCTAGATGATACCCTGTAGTCTAATACATGAGCTGAAAATGATTGTTGCATGTAGAGTAAGGATTTGCAAATAAGGTGGGAAGGAACTGCAGAAAGGGTTTTGCTTTTCCAAACAGTGTGAAATACAAACTATGCCCAATAGAGTCCTGATCCTGTTACCTAATCAGTTCTTTGACATTTCCGTGCTTCAGCAGTTCAGTCTCTCCCATTCTTTGTTTGTGCAACTAAACTTTCTAATAAATATAAGTATTTTGGCATAGTTGAAGCTATTGGATTTGCTGTTACACTATTGAAGTGAAAATTAACAGCACACATGCAATGGTCACTTCTCCTTCTGTACTGTGAAATGTATTCCCCCAGAAACTGATACCCTCATAGAAGACATCATCCCTCTTGCTCTTATGGCAAACAGACCCTCTCTTTGCTTTCTCTTTATTATTTGCAAATAGATTTACATCTTCTTAAAATTGATGGTAGATGAAGTGGACCAATATTTTCAGTTGTGCAGTTTGATCATGAGATGAGTAAATAATAATTACAGTCTCAATTTAACTTTGCTAAAGAGAGTACAAAACTAGATATTGTACCTTTTGTTGCCCTCTCTTGATTTTATCAAATAGCTTTGAGAATATTTAGTTCACAAGTGTGTAGCTGATTGTAAAGTTGTCAGCACATTTCTGCTTCCGTTAGAGAAAGCCAGGATTCTGTTTGTTAATGATGTATATAGATGTATGTCTTTAAAAACTGGGATTACAGGCCTCAGCTGAGATGTTTGTTGAGAGGACAAGTGGAGTCCTCTAGAGCTAGTAGCCTCATTTTGCCTAGATTTTTCTTTTTAATTTTTTTTTTAATTAATGGGCTTTAAATTTACTGTGTGCAGAAGAATTAAGGAGTGGGATTTTCAAAAGACTCAGCAGTGGCCTCATCTGTACTCAGTGAAGTTAGTGATAAAATACTCAAAGCTGGATTTTATGGGATTAAGCCGATTTACACCATCTGTGAATCTGGCCCCCATTAACTTCAGTGGTAGCAGATTTAACCAACATTGAGAGCTTTTGAAAACCCCATCCTAATTTGGTAGTAAATACTCTGACTATATAAACAGTAGGTGTCAAAGAGGAGTTAAAAACAAGGCATCAATTTAGGTTCCCCCTGTCCTTTGTAATTATACTTTCTTTTCTATCTGAGTTCTGACATATTATGTACCTGATGATGTGTAAATTTTTTTTAATATTGTCTTGATATTCTTTAATATCTCTAAATAATGTAGCCTTACTATATCCAGTCACTAACATTCTCAAGTCAAGCAGGTTTACAAGCAGGTTTTGTGTCTGTAGTCAAGTACATAAAGGATAGATATTTGGGGGTTGTGGTGAATGTTGGTACAGCAAAATTTCTTTCTGACAAAACAAGTCTAATGTTTGGATGTTTTATTTTTATTACAGCAGTAGGTAGGATCACTGAACCACATAAAGCAGTCTTGCTGTCTTTGTCTATACATATATTTTTATGTGTCTGTTAGACATAGCTCAGATATTTTTAGCTATTGTCTGTGTCTATTTGTCTTTATTGTTCTACTTCAGCTGAATAAGAGAATATATGTTACTGCAGGACTGAAGTGAAAAAAATTGTGTGAAAGCAATTTTGTCTTTTGGAATCATCCTAACTGGTTTATCTGAGAACTAGGATAAAAAAGCTAAATGCTTAATTTCATTGTCCTGCTGTAGAAATATTTGCTATATTGATGAGTAGTCAAGTGCTGTAGTTGCTGCCTATTTCAGCCCTTGTACTCAAATGTTTTGGGTTTGGGGTGGTGTAAAGTACATTTTTTTGGGTCACTTCTTAACTTTTGTATATTCTCTATTACAGCAGGGAGGGGTTTCCCAAATGTTTAGACCACTGCCACTACTAAATCTTTCTATTTGAGACAGACCAGAAGCAAAAAGGGCATTCCAGTTTCATAATGCCATTTCATGATGTCATATTCCCATACCCAGATTTAGAATTTGTTTTGAGATATTTAGCATTGAGCAGTTAAAGGTGTTGCCAGCAGGATCATGAAAAGTGCCATGGTCACTGTCCTGCTGTTTGGATCCAGGCTGTTTGCTCCATAAAAAAGAGAGTGTCTTGCTACAGACAGCCTTCGGAAGGCACACGGCATAAACAGAGCCTCCATCAACACTTCAATTCTCAAAGTGGTAATTGAGGTTTTAGCAACAAGACTCCGCTTGACTGTAACCAGAGTCAAATAACTAAAACTGGTTTCAGCTCTTTGAACACTTACTCATTAAGGGACTTGCTAAATGAGCCCTGTGTTTGCTCAAATGACTAGCATAGATCTTTTTGCGCCTAGAGCAAATTCACTCCTTTTGGCTACTTACTGTAGCTTGGCATTAATCCTGATTTTTTTTTTTTTTTCTGCAAAGGCTTATCAGGCATGGTAAAATTGAAAGTTCTTGAAACAGGCTTTTTCTTGGATACTATATCACTAAGATATGAAGTCATTTTACTGCTTTAATCTAACTTCATTGTATTTTTTCATAATAGAAAATTACAAGTCATGGCTGTGGTAGAGATAGTGCATGTTTAAAAGTAATTTAAAAGTTAACTAAAATGTAGCACAAGATCTTGATACGATTTTACCGTGTAGATAGAAAAGAGAAAAAGGCAATCACTGATACTCCAGTCATATTTTTAAACTGATAGTTTTTCATGGGCTGTAAAGCAGTGGTTTAGTTCAACAATTGAATGAAACAGTATGTGTGATCTTAAGAGGATATTAGTATTACAAGTATTGAACTTGACTGAATTAGTTTTTTCCTATTCTTATTTTCTACTATTAATATAAATTGCTTAATTATGCTTAAAATGAAATCTAGGTTAAGAAAAAAGAAACCCTTGAATAGCATCTGGATTATGGGGCATAGTACAGCAATGGTTGTATTGAATGGCCTTAAAATAATCTGTATTCTCATGGAGAGGATAGAATTATCCTTGTAGGCCCAGTGCTGCAGTGATGAAACTCTTGCTTTCAAGACATAAAGTGGAATCTCTCATGTTTTATGCTGTGAATTTGACAGGCTCATTTGATTCAGGGATAGTTTATGGTATCTCCTACATAGTCTTTTGGAAGGACAGAGCCTGACATGCTAAAAACCAAGGAATAATGCTACTCAAATATTTTGTTTAATTATTTCTTAATTATTTTCTGAAAAAAATGTAGTCATCTCTATGAGTCTTGTTGCTTTAAATTTTGAATATAAGCAAGGTTTTAGTCAACAGGCTTTTGTTGTTAGGCTTTGGAAGGGATCTGAAATTGAACTTAGTAGCAGAAATGCCCTTTTGAGGTCCTTAACTGATGCTGAGCATGTTAAACTAGTAAGACAAAGCATTCTTCTTTGGAAAACAACCCCAACGAACATGGCGATTGGCCATCCTAATTTATTGCTTTTAATTAAGAGAAATGGAAAACCGGGCTAGGTAGATGTGAACTGTTGTATGTATAATTGCATTGAAAGGGACTCGTGGCTTCCTTGTTGTCCAGTCCTTTTCTCATTTCATGTGCTCACTGAAACTTGGTACAGCACAATAACTTAAAGTAGTCAATCCATTAAACCCAAAACGTTCTTACTATTCTGTTGGATTTTTTTGAAATGTCAGTAACACTTTATTTAATTTTGTCTTGCATATGCTACAGACTCTTTTACTCTGAATGGAGCTGTGCTTCTTACAGAAACAGAGAAGGGGATTGGGAAGAGAGGCGAGTCAGAGGTGTTTTGTGCCTCTCCTGGTTGCTGTAGGGAAGCATCATGGAAAACTTTCCAACATTAGAGTGGCACGCTGGAGTGCTCTCTCCTGGTATCCAGAGTTCTGCTGTTAAAACCCCAAATCTACAGCCAGTCACAGGCAAAAAGTACTGTTTAAAGAGGAAAAACAAATTCTGATGGTTGTTTACTGATTCTTTCCCACCGTGTGGATGGATGGACCTGTGACCCCACTTAAATACTGTGTGTTGTGATGCCCAGGTGAGCCAGGGGCTGTTGTGATGGATGCATGTACATGCTGATTTCTGAGCCAACCGCTGCCTGAAAGCTCTAATTGCTCTCTTCTCGCTGGAAACACTGATTTAGAATTTTCTGGCTCTTGCTGCTGATTTTCACAGAACTTGTAGGAACATAATTATCTTGGAAACCATGGCTTGATGTTGAATTTGGTTTGAAAGCGACTGTATTCCACAGAGTTATTAGAAGGAGACAGGTAAGCAGACGGATAGGCAATCTATCCATATAAACCTTGCTGCTTTAGGAACGCTGCTTCTGTTGGAAAGCATCACTCGCGCAACACCAAGTCTTTGAAATCTCATTATGTCCTGCAGCTATAATAGGTAGGAACTGTGTAGGAACTTGTTCTTACAGACAGCATCGTGTAGGGGGGGAATATCCCCTGCAGCAATGGAAATATTTTAAGTCTTCATTATGGAAAGTTCTCCCTTGTATGTGTTTTTGCCTTTACCATTGAAGAGTCTTGGAGCTCTGCATTAAGCATAAGTGTGTTTCTCACAGCCCCTTACTGAAAGGATGATGTAGCTATATGATATTTGACTTAGTTATTCTTATTAATTCCTTTTTATAATGTATTAGCAATAAATAGGAAAATGCCCTGTGAAAACATGGCTGGATGCAAAGGGGCATCATAGGAACAGTCCTATACTTGGGAAAAATTCACTTCTTCAGGTAACTTGGACTCTAACCGTTGACATCATATTGTTCATTTAGGCATGTTTGTCTAGACCTGTGTTTTTCCATCATCGTATTACTGATATTTTAGGACTTTTTATTCACTCTCACACCCATATGTGCACATGCAAATCTGAAATTGAAAGATTTATTATCAGCCATAATGACTTCTAATATGAAGAAAGTCTTTGGAATTCTCATCCCTGTCAGGTCTGCTGCATTACATGTCTCTCTGCACAAAACGTGTTAAACCTTTCAATATAGTGATTTTTCAAACTGTTGTGAAACATCTGAAATTAGCATTTAACATCTGTTAACTTGCTGATATATCTTCGGGTTCATCCAGAATAAATTAAAAAATGAGTAAAAATAAAAAAAGAAATCAGTCTCCTGTCTCCAGATACTGTCATGACAGACAAAACTGAGTTTACTTGGAGTCATTGCAAAGCATTATGGGATGCAGTTCATGGAAGTTGAGACTGACTCTATCAGTGACTCAAAAATATATGGCTATAGATATTTTTTTTTTTGGTTTGTGATTCAAAGTGTTTGTGAAACACTTAAATATGAAAATCTCTTAAATAAAATATCACAGAAGCCAGAAAAATATATGGCTATAGATATTTTTTGGGGGGTTGTGATTCAAAGTAAATATGAAAACCACTTAAATAAAATGTCACAGAAGCTGCATTTTCTGCATTACACAATTCCAAGGTTTAATTCATTCTATGACAGCATTTTTGAATCATTCTTCTAATCCATATCTCCAAAAATACTTAGTCTTAAGGGGTCATTCTGACAGAAAGTTTGAACTTGAAGAATCAAAATTAAGCAACAATTCCAAGGTTTAATTCATTCTATGGCAGCATTTTTGGATCATTCTTCTAATCCATACCTCCAAAAAGACTTAGCCTCAAGGGGTCATTCTGACAGAAGGTTTGAATTTGAAGAATCAAAATTAAGCTAATCAAAAGCAGAGGTTTTGACACCTGAGGATGTCATCCAAAATAAGTCTGGCTGTACAATAATTTTGGTCTTCACATTTAACAGGCTAGTTGGATGAGGCATGCTTTGTAACAAGATGCAGGGAGGTGTAAGATAACTTGTCTCCTACCCTTCCCATCAGGTCTGCTCCCAAATCTCACAACAGATAACTGTGTCCAAGTAAAACTTCCCAGCAGAGTTTAACAAACTGAAATGTCCCTGATATATTACCAAGTTGCAGGAATGGAATTTTTGCATAAACAAGGGCTTACTTACCATGTCTCCCTTTCAGTCTTACCCATTCTTTAGAGCACCTTTACTTCTTGTCCTCTAAAGACACATCTAGACTTTTAAGTTATCCTTTTCCACTCTCTTTTTAACTCTATATTTAACTGAAATATTATCTGAAGTATGTTGCCAAAGCTCAATTTCCAGATAGAACCCTGCCAGACTAACTGACTAAAGTGTTTAAGGTGTTTCAGGAGACAGAGTTTTTGAAATCATGACAAAGTTGGATGAAACATGAATGTATGTACTAAATTCTTTAGTTGTGAGAACAGTATTGAGGTGAGAGATGAAAAGGACTATTGCTTTTACAAAACTGATGGAATTTTCCTGGTTTTGTTGATTTACTTTCTGCTATTCTTTTATGAAATATTACTCTTCAAATATGGTTTTTTTTGGTTAGTAGGTTCCTAAATACACAGGAGTATATCTAAACAATATGAATAATATCATAGCTGGTAAATATTGCCACCTACTCAAGTGAGAATTTGGGGAGAATTTGTGATTAGTGAGCCATTTACACCCGGGTTCATAAACATCTGTGCAGGAAAATATCTCCAAAAACAGAGATTGGTAAACTTCTCCCATTTTCTTCTTCACTTCCTCCATTGCCTACTTCTAACCTTGTTCTGTCTGTGATTTGGGTTCTGCAGGGCTCTCCCACAGCTCTTCTGCTTGTCATGCTCTCTGAAAAGGGCACCTGCTGGTGTCCAAGCCCATTTGAGGCAGCGGGGCAGTATAGAGAAGTTTTGTTCCTAAATCTCCTGAAATACAAATAACTTCTTGTTATGGTCAGAGGGATTCAGGTTTTAAGACCAGAAAAGTAGTGGGAGTGAGATGGAATTTTCAGGGAGCTGGGTTTGCTCAGCAGAACTTGTCATATAAGTATCTTGTCATATGAGTGGAAGCTAACTAAGCACATCTCATTGTCTTCTGTTGTTTTCTTTTTTTTCTTTCCAAAAAGCAGTCAAACCAAATACCTTTTTTATTTTAATTAATTGGTTCTTCCTATTGCACCTGAATTCCTAATAAATAATTAAGCTTTCACAGCAGGGCATATCCTTAATGCAATTTTAAGATATATCTATCACTGCACTGTTCCAAAATGTTTAATTTGATTGCCTGGGTAAATGGAAGTACTGGAGATTAATACAGCATTAAAAATACAGTGAAATGTGCGTTTCTCAGTCGGTTAAATACAGGCAACTTGGAATTCTTAAGTTGGTACAATTAATCAGTTAGACATACTGCCTCTGTAATACTCAGCTCATATAATTTCCCAGTAGGATTTTTATGTAAAAAAATTATTGCTTTATAATTTAACACTAAGTGCTCCCTGTAGAAAAATTAGAGTGCTGTCTCGTAACGTAAACAAAATAGATTACTGGTGCATAGGGTTAGTTTAGTCTTCTTTGCTTTTCAGCCATATTCATAAAACTGATTGTGAAGTACGTGACACTGAATCACTTCTTTTTAAGTCAGTGGGCAAAATTTTCCAAAGAGGAATAATATTTTCTCAGGGAACTTTTACTTCTGTTTACTAGAACCTGTCCACACAAAGTCATTGCTAAATATCTAATGAAATTTTTCTCTTTGAGTTCTTCAGAAAGGCAAAATCTTAGAAATGCTTTCCAAACGACCAAATTAAAGAATGTAGATTTTAGTGAGAGGTAGTTCTATTACCCAACTGTAGATTAAAAAAAGGGTCAAGTAGCCTTTCATAAAGAAATAAAATATTATACAACCTGATTAACTGTTTTGTACTTAGCTACAGCAACAAAAACCGTAACCCAAACTTTGGACATTCTCCTTATTACTGATTTTATTGTATTCTTTTCCATTTCCATTAATGTGTTTGTATGCTCACTCTAGTAAATAGTCTACCTAGACACACTGTAAATAGAATTGCAAAGCGGATGAATGACCTCATTTTTAATCCTCATTACAGTATAATTTCTTTTATTGGAGATGATTTTTGACCTTGATTTTTTGTTTTGTAACCACATATTTAAAACCTTCTGGCCTGGGAAATATTTAAAATACACTTTGCTTTATTAATTTATCATAGTGACAAGAAAAAGATGTGTGTACCTTGAACTGTTTGGGTCAGTATAGAGCTATGTTCCTGGAAATGAAATACTGTAATTAGAATTCCTTGGAGGCAATGTTTTCTTTTTAACTTGATGTTACAAGAGAAGGACTTCAAAGACTTTGTGACTTCAGCTGATAGCGGAGCAACTCCCTAAGGCGATCTCAGTTAGACAGCTCAGGGATGGCCATTCAGTGGTAGATAAGGGAGTCTGTGAAGTTAATGAGTAATTCTGCCATTTTAAAATGCGCTGCATTTTTATTTATTGGTGAAAATTACAGTTTTGACATCTTAGTTAAAAGTTGAGTAGGAATAGGGAAATGGTGCTGGTAACGTAAGAATGATCACAGGTGATAATATCATAGCACTGGTAAGAAAGCATTTTAAAATAAAATGCTTTTCCTTCCAAAGCCTCACAGAGGAGAGAGGAACTTGCAAGATCATCCCATCACCAGTGCAGTTACTTCCCAATGGAGAGTAATTAAATTGATGTTTAAATTACTTAAACATCAGTGCATCTTTCACATCAGTGGAGCAGAGCTTTCCTGCCCTGCCCTCAGGAGCGAGATGCTCTGCACAGCCCTGGCTTCTGGCAGGCTGGGTCCCATGGGTCTGTGTGCTTGCAAGGGGCTGCTGGGGACAGTTTGGCAGGGCCAGCCAGGGCTGGGGACAGTGCTGGCACAGGAGTTGTTGATAAGCTGGTGGCTGCAGCCAGGACTTCACTGCTGGCATGTCCACACAGCCTGGGCCAGGGCTGAGGACTTGCACACACGGTCAGCCCTAAACCTTCTTCATTCTCTTTATGATCCTTGTGTCTGGACAGCAGATTCCCTTTCTCTGTGCCCCACCAGTGGATATTTCAGAGATTGATATAGTAATAGTCAGAGGCCAGAGATGGAAAGCAGCAGGGAAAAATAAACAAACAAATGCTGGATGGATATGATGAAAAGGAGATGAGCTTCAGGAGCTGGCGAGCAGCATGGGAAGTTAACCTGGGAGAACAGGTTATCCTGAGCTCTTTGTTTCTGGGGTGCTGCTGATGACATGGTCTCCTGCCTTTCCCTATGAGACTGGCATTGCTTATCCTGGCTCCAAGTCCTTCTGACAGCTGAATAGGGATGAGCTGCCTGCAGCTGCCAGCCTGGTGCCAGCCCAGTCAGGGGACAGGAGTGGAGGGGAGGGCAGGGTGCTGTAACCAATGGGCAGAGCTGAGTCAGCCCAGCCAGGATCCCCTCCAGCCACGAGGCCTCTGGGGGCTCCCTGAGCCACAGCCAGCCTTTAATAATGGATGGGAGTTCTAAGCTTCAGCCTGAAGTTCAAAGCTCAGCATGTCTATGGATGTAAATGAGGCCGCAGGACTTGTGCAGGCCAAGCAAACCCTCTCCTTTCTGCCCTTGACACACAGAGAGTTTTCATGGTAGTTCCATCTCTTGTTGTCTTAGTGAAGGAAAAGGTTGGAGGGTGTGCGTATTTCTGCATAATGGTTCCTCTTAAGTCTTAAAATACATTTTTATTTTATAAATATACCTTCCAATTATCATCAGTTTGTTGAGATGCTTTTGAGCTATTGTGTGGAATGTTCTCTCCGTAACACACTGAGCACTATATAGGAAGAAATTATAGTCTTGATATCTTGCATGCATTTATTAGAAATCCAGTTTAATTCTGTTTTCTGTTAATGGAAAAGAAAATGCATACCTGAAAGTCTTGAAAGTGATAATCCCATGGTCTTTAAAGTAGCAATATTGCTCGAAGTTGTTCCGCAGGATGGTACAGTAGTTAGCTGAGATGGTATCTGAATGACACAATCACAAATCAAATAAGTAACATATATTCCTGTTTTAAAAACGCTGTAAATTAGTTTTGCTTGTGAACTGCCATGTTTCCTAAAGCATAGGTACTACTACTACTGCTACTACAATCAGAAGTGTTGTCATTAAAGAAAGGTAAAATGCCCTGCTCATTTAGGAGAGACTGCAGTTTGTGTGCCTGTTTCCTTTCTCTCCTTCTGACCCCTGAGAACATGCATTGACTTCAAAATTCACAGAAATCAAATTAAGTGCTACTTAGAGTGCCTTTCATCTCAGTGGAAATGTAGACCAGAAATGGACCTCCTGAATAACACAGGCTTTAGAATGTCACTCAGTAATTTCAACATCCAACCTGCAATTTGTGGTTGAACTAGGGCATATCTTAACGACAGACATCCAGTCTTAATTAAAAGATTAAAATGAGGGAGAATCTACTACATTCCTTGACTGTGGAGTGTTCTCTATTTTCTGGACTGAAATGTGCAATTACAACTTTCAGCAATTGGACTTCATCTTTCTGTTCACCAGGTTGTACTTTTTTTTCTAATTAGAAATATTCCTATTTTCTGGTACTCAAGTAGGAAATAGAGGTTTAGGTTTGACATGCTGCAAACATAATGATGATGATATTAAAAAAAGTAAGTGTAGTATTTAACTTAATCACTGTATTTCTTTAAATTGTTAATATTTTGTGATGCAAATTCATTGAGTTTGCTTTTATTTTTCATAGATCATAAATATATGAAAAAATCCAAATAGATATATTCACAAGAAAACAATAAATATAAACATACAAATTAAGATTAATTTCAGAGTTTTAAATGAAAAAGTTCGTCTAGGAACAAAAAAGATTTTATTTTACAGGCTTTATTGTGTGCTATTTCTTAATCTTATTTCTCCCTGAACTTTCATATTGTTTTACAAATCTGTTGTGACAATATTTCTCACTGTGTTTCAGATAAAGGGCAGGCGATAAAAATGTAGGAAATGCAGCTTAGTTCAATAGAAGGAATTAGATTTAATATATAACAACTTTGACATACAGCATGACAGGAATCCTCCAAGATGCAATGCCCGTGCAAAATTCTGTTAGCCAATCACTTCAGTACCTGAAAATTATAGTTTATCAAATCTTATGTTCCTTCCACCTGTCTTAGAAGTCATGATCAGATTTTTAAACTAGTCTGCCTTTTATTTTAACATCTGATGAAAGATTGCAAGAATTTTCATGTCTGTGGCAGGTATTTTAGAAAGGAAAAAACATCCATTCTTTTAATTAAGATAAACTCGCAATAAAATCTCGTTAATAGCATTGCTCTGAGAAATGCATCCACAGCTGTCTTGGCAACAAGAGATGGAGATGGGGAAATATATCTCCTGACACAAATTTCTAAAAGTAATCTTTTATTATCTTAAAAGAAATCGGTGTGTTTTAAGTTTGCTTCCTTATTTTCATAGGAAAAGTGTTGTATTTTTAAAATACACAATTAAAACCCCCTAGAAAATATTTTAAATCTCCATTGTCATTGCTGTGGCTGTAGCATAATCTCTAAGGATTGCCATTTTAATGCTAATTCCAGAAGCAAATGGAGCCAGCTGACATGTGCAGTATCAAGAGAAGAAGGTCAGTGCAGCAGCTCGAGACTCAGGAAACAGCAGGAGACTGCATTACCACTCATTACATATATTACAGCAAGCCTTGGGGATTTCTGTATGGCCAAGACATTGTTATGCTCAATCCTGTACAAATGCAGCAAGAGCAGTCCATGCCTTGCCTGATGTCAGAGCAGGAGCAAGGAAAATGTTTACAGAAATTGTCCTTTTCTGGTTTAATTTTTTTTCCTTAATTCGTGCATGTTGAACCAAACCAGACTGGTGTATATTCAGTCTTTTGCTGTCCTCTGTGCTGCTGGCTGTGACTCAGCTGTTTTAATTTGATGACTGTCATTAGAGGAAGCAAGGGACACTCAGTGGTTTATGAATTCCCCCTGATGGTACACATATCTTCATGTACTCCTCTAAGTGTACAGGCAGCAAAGAGCTTCTCAAACTCTTTGGGATCCATCTGGCTGCATTCTCCGGCAAATGAAATTACTTAAAGTGGAAATTATTTTATATTGCATTGATTTTTTTTTCCTCCCCCACCTCCACCCCCCAGTTGTCATTAGCCACAATTGTTGTTTTCACCTGGGAATTCTTCATAAGTCAGATCTGTCTGCTGTGCACACAGGGTCTGGCTTTCATAATGTTTAAGACTGGAAAGGATCAATAAACCATTTAGTCTCAATGGGACCCTGCATGTCACATCTGTTAAATTTCACCCAGTGAAATTTCACCTATCTCTGCATGCTAAGACTGGCAACTTTATATAAGTAAAAATATTTTTTTACAGCAGCTGCAGACAGCAGAGAGGAGAACATTAGCAGTTTCTGAGGTCTGTGCCAGGTGATTAGTTAGCTAGGATGATCTCAGCAGGTGTGCCATCATGCATGCTGAAAGGGAAGATGATTTGTTTCCTCCCTTCCTTCCTGTCAGTCAGACCTGAGGTATGCATCCCATCTGATTATACGTGGGGGGATCACCATGACTCCCCATGGACAACCTATGCACACAGGCAGCTATCTAGGAACAGTAATTCTTCAGTACTTGGTGACCAATATGTAGAATTGTAAAGGAATTAAGGTTTCTCATCTAATTCCTTCTTTCCACCTTGCAGAAATTAAAAGGAAATGTGAAAAATTTTATTGATTAGACCAGAATATGTATGATCGCTTTACATAGGCTTGCTGGGAATCAGATGGGATTTCCTTAAAGTCCTAAATTGAGCCTGGAAAAATAGATTCTCTCTTAAGACTTTAATATGAGCACTGCCTCTCTGGCTTGAGCTCAGGGAGCCAAAACTGAGTTGCCTTCTACCACTGTGTAAAGGTGTAGCCAGTTCTTCGCTTCCATTTGCAATTCCCCTTTGTGTATACCACTGATTGCTGTATTGCTGCACCTTTTTTTTCCCCCCCTTCTTTTTTGGTCACAGTTTTACATCACAAACACATGGTAAGGCAGTGTCTCCAGGCACTGCTGCACAGCGTGTTTGTCTTGATGTGGTTCTGGAAGCAGCACAGCTATTTATTGGCTTAGAAGCTGGTCAAAGCCTGTGCTGCTGCTGAAGGGAACGGGCTGTTCTTGCCTCAGCCACAGCCAGACATTCCCTTTTCTCTGGCTGCCTTGGCTCTTGCCCTCTCATGGTGGATCAAGTCCGTTTGTCTGACCAAATCTGCCACGGAAAAAATAAAACCGCCGTTGTCTCCATCGGAATGGCCGGGCTGATCCAAGTGCCCATGAGGATCACTGCAGCTGCCTCCCAGCCAGAAATGGAGAAATTTGTAACCCTTTTTTATGGTGGTGGTGTAATGTTGGATTAGTCTCACTTGCTGGTGACCAGATTGTCTCTCCCAGCAGTTCTGTGCCAAGGTTAGTCTGGCTCTGGCACGGAGCCACGCTGCTGTGGCTGGGCTTCTTCCCCGTCCAACAGGAGTTTATTTGGGGGCTTGCAGCCTGTATTGTTTTAGTTGTGCTCTGTGAAGGCCTTCCAAGCTTTAGTTTTTATTCTCTTATTACAAGAGTTATATTTTAATCTCGAAGGCGTTATTTTTTATTTGTCAGTATAAAATACATTTTGGTGAGTCGCAGTTGTTTAACCTGGTAGGTTATACTGTAGCAGTAGCCAAGTTACTTTAAGTCTTTAATTATTTATGTACTTACTAAGCTCTCTGTTATCTACATGCTTGCAATAGAGATTTTATGTTTAGGTCATTGTTTCCAACAAAAAACGCAACAAAATAAACCCCTCAACAATGAACCAAACAAATCAAACCTACAACCAAACCAGTTGGAAATAGAAATGTACTGAGAACCGGTCACTAGGGTCCTTAACACACTTCTTTTTATTCTTTGTGAGCCAAAAAGTCATAAAAAAAGAAAACATATAATGCGAGTATTTAATAAAATCAAGTTCAGCTATTAAGCTGGAAATGAAAATCTAAGATATCAACACAACAGAGACCACTAACACCGTCACAAAAATATAACAGATTGGTTGCTAGTCCTGCTGGTTGACATTATTGGTATTTGTAGGCCCTAAGTACTTATTCTTAGAACAATGAATATACTTCACTTGTTTATAGTTTCCAAGGTTTGAGTATTTGGGGTTTTACTGCTGAATAGTATTTTCTTGGCTTTTCTTTTTCCTGGCTTTTTTTTTTTTTTAATAGTGGTGTATGTCTTTCAATATTTTAAATTACTTTTAGCTATACATGTAGACTGAAAAGTTAGAAATTATTCTTGGAAATTTAAAATTCTTTATTCAGTAGCATGTCTAAAATAAGTTACAAAGGATCACTGCATTTTGTCTCAGTAGCTCCATCTTCTTCCTAAGGACCATGATTTATTTCTTAAAAATCAACTTTTCTATTACATGTATTGCATTTCACTTTTTCTAATTATCGATGTATATGAAAATTAAAACACAGTATCTGCAAATATGAATATATTATTGGAAAAAAACCCCTTACTTTGACTCCTGCTGTGAACAGAGCAATGATGACAAGTATACTAGCAAATGCTTCTTATCATAGATAATTAAATATTGAGTGCAGCTTCACTCTAAGCCACAGAAGAGCATAAGCTTGATTTTGAGCTGTGCAGCATCAAGCAGGGTTAAAGTTGTCTAATCATTTTGGTCATAAAATCTGTAAGAAACAGGTCTACAGATAAAACCACTACAATTGAAAAATTCTGTTACTTCCATTCAGGTGATGCAGTTACTAGAAAATTAAATTTATCACCAGCAAATTCTTTAATATATTCCGTCTGACTGACTTTATCAGTGTAAATAGAAAATATGTTCCAGTTTTGTCTATTTCCTGAAAAATAATCATATTGGCTTAAAGCCAAGTCAGGACACTCAGAGTAGGTCTTTGACATGGGTCGAGTTTTGTAGAGTGGATCTGGCGTTCCTGGTACCAGGAACGTGAGTAAGAGATGGTGGGTGGTAAGTTTTGGGTTGCTAGCAGCAAAGTCTAAGTAAAAGCAAGGAAACAGAATGGGGTCATTTGTGTGGGCACAGCCTAACACTTGAAAAAAGGAATCAATGATCAGTGTATCTGGTAAAATTGGGTTTGCACAGCTGATGTGAGGCATTTGGAGGCTTATTATAGTGTAAATCTTAGCCCCTGTTCTTAGCCTGAGCAAACAGGGAGCTGCAATGATTTCAGTTCAGCTGTGCATATGTGAATAAGGTGAGGTTGTAGCTTTCTGGATCAAGGTAAATGGGAAACCTGCCTCTGTCCATACCTGTTAGGCAATGTACAGTTTTGAGATTCTCAGTCATGCACAGATCTCAATGCACAAGGTGTACTGTACATTCATAGGATGCTAGGGAGCTGGAGAGACAAAAACGGTTCTGTTAAACAAATCTGCCTTGAAACTTGTGACTGAATATGCTGAAAACTCTGGGTCAGATTTTACTTGGATTTGTATATGATCAACAGGACATGGACCTTTACCCTATGAAAAAATCTGTTCAATCTTATATAGTATAGAGTGCTTAACATCACTTTTACATCTAGTTTTGCTCCAGATTAGGATAGTACAAAACTTACAGTAAAAGGAATTGGGTACTCTCCAGACTTGATTCTCTGTGAATGCTGAGCAACTCTTCTGTGGTCTCCAAAGCAGAAGAGTTGTAAGGCTCATCTGATGTTTGATTGTCCTGATTTCCCTATTGATTAACAATTTGCATGACTGTGGACAGGTTGGATCACACGTGTTTCAGATCTCTCTGCCTGTAGAAAACATACAAAACTGTTTTCTTAGCCAAAGTATTATTTTTAAACCTCCAAGCACATGACAAGGAAGATAAGAGCAATGGACTTGACCTATCACATGCAGTGAGTTTTGCACCCCCTGGATGCAAATTGTGAAAATCCTTCTTGGCTCTAACTACAGTACTCAGACATCAGCTCTTTGGGAAGCTCTAAGAACTGAATAGCACTACTAGCATAGTATTCACCTTCTTTTCTGTTCCCATTTGTTCACTGTAAGATGAATATTTCCTTCCCATTTGTTCACCTGGAGATTAATTCAATTGCATAGTCTTATTAAGATTTCCCAGGAACTTTGGCACTTTAATTTCTAACAGGGGATTGGAAATGTGAGAATCTGCCTAAACATTGTGCTAAAAGGTGCTTTGTCTTTTCAAATATCCCTTTACTGTTTTAATAGGAAATAGGGAATCATGGTATATTCCATTACAGCCTTCTTATATGAATCTGTACAAATTGTATACCTTTTAATAGCTGTCTTCAAGATTATTGATTTTTTTTTCCTTTCTCATCCTTAGGATATGATCTAAGTGCAATAACCTGGTTACAATATGTCACTCATTTTTGCCTTAATTCTTTTACTCATGAGAGTCGTGTTTCTAATATAGCACTGACCTCAGGAGTTCTTTTTAGTCCATATTTATTTTTAGTTCCTTCATATATATATGAAGGAAGTAATATACCTGATTTTACAATTCAGTGCTAAAGCAACCAGTTGCCATCATGGGGCAAGAATTTTAAACCACTGAAGATCAAGTCTGTTTGCACACCAGTGACTGAGAGATGTAATTTGTGTACCCCCTTAAGAAATTGGTATGTAGTTCTCTATGGTGAGTTATCCTGTTTTCAGCTTTGTTCTTCTTTTGCCTGATGATCTCTTGGCACAGGATGAGTATGGTGAATGTTTCTGTTGCTTTCTGTGCTGCAGTTTTAAATAATATTACTTATATGCCATGAAGTAATAGTCTGATATGAACAGATTTCCAGGCTACCTGGTTAGATAAAACCCAGAAGAGTTTAGCTGATTTCCAACCAGTATGTAGTCATCGAAGACACAAAGTGGTGTTTTTGTTTGCTGGTGGCTCTGTGAGGGGCTACACATTTTGAATACTGAAGAGCCATATTTATCATGATTTTCCTAATCTTCTGCTGGTACTGACACTGTTGAAGCAAATCTGTTCCTGCCACCTGTGTCCTTAGAAAGGCATGGTATTGCAGAAGGAAGGATGTCTGAGCTGAATCCCCAGTTTTAAAGAAACAAATATTTTCCACAGGTAAACCTTTCTTTTTCCTGTATAATTTCTGTGGTTGCTGTTACTGTAAATTATCCTTAGTTTTGAACATCTGATTTATAGGGATTAATGAAAGCTAAAACTTGAGGCCAGTTTACATGCAGAGAGTCATACACAAATATACATAGCATTTCTAAATGCCTGTGTATCTTTCAACATAACCTCTGTGTTTATAAACACATTTGGATCAGCACTGCTGTTCATTATGTAACCAATTTTGAGCTTAATGTATCCGCATTAATACCAAACATGTGGTTCTTCTGGAGTAGAATCCCAGAATGTACACGATCCAATGGAACAGACAGTGTCCCTGTTTTATGTTGAGTTATCCTGAGGTCCGCTACTTATACTATTTTTTGTTTGTAATGTAGTTTTTTATGTCTCTTACATACTGGTTGCTGCTATGTTCTATTCATATGTGGAGTTTCTGGAGGCATATGGTATTTCTTTGGAGTATTTAATTCCTTGGGATCAAGAGACATGGCTGATCAAGGGAGGTTGTCCTTCCCAGTCAAGGATGCTCTTAGATGAGTTAGACAGACAGTAAAAGCTGCCTATTCAGCCTAAATCAAAATCTATCATGGGCTGGAACTTGCCTTTCTGCAGTATGTGAAAGGCAGCTATTTCTTCTCATCAAATGATTTTCTGTTCTTTACTTTCTGAGGGATTTTCCTGTGTACTGTGGCTCCTGTGGTCACACTGAGGTTACAGTTTGCAGTATGCTGCCCACAGGCCAAGCCATTCAAAAGCCACAGCTCATGAAATTAGGAAATCCATGGACTTGTTTTTGTCCTCAGTGCATGAGTAAATGGTGTCCCCTTATTTGTACAGTCTGTCACATCTTCTATTAGTGAGCTCATTAGGATAGAAAGTATCAGGATCATGTCAGTTTTGTGATCATAATTTGAACACAGCTTCTTTGGACCTTCATCTATCCAGCTGTCACAAGTCTGACATAAACTTGTGGTCACAGACGATTTGAACCAACTAGCCAATGGATCTTTTATTTGGAAAGGGAAGAGACAAACATACTCTACTCCCTCTAATTAGTCAAACATCACTATTTTTTGCTTTTCCAAATAATATGGGTTAGCTTTGCATTATAGTTACTAAAATTTTAATGGACCATATTCAGGTACAAAATCACCTGAATCTTTTAGAAGTGCTTGACTACTTGATTATTACAACTTCTAGAAGATATTCTTTAATAAAAACCTATTACTTGTTTTTTGGTTTTTTGGTTTGGGTTTGGTTTTTTTTTCCTTCTGTGTCTGTGTTTTTCAGACATCTTGTCAAGGCTTGCTGTTTGTTATGAGAGTAGACCCTTAATGTGGAATCACAGACATAACATCTGACCTGGAAAAAAAGTAGTTCTGACAAAGGGTTGAATCTTCAGTATTGAAGACACTGAAGTGAAAAGTAGCCTGATTAAAGACAGCAGTATTGAGTTTTTGCCATTACACTAGAAAGGCTGAATTGTTACTAAAAGCCATGAAGAGAGGGACTCTGGAATTTGTGGTGAAAGGAAATTGAAAAGAAACAGAACATTTGGATTCATGTTTCATGAAATAATGTGTGTGACAGAATAGGAAGGCAGTCTGAGGGAAAATTGACATAATTTTTTCCTACAACTGGGAGAGGCCAGATAAATATGTCAATGTTAACAAGTGAACTATTGTATACTTAGAAAAAAAGATTCAGAACAATTTGTAAATATTAATTTCCATTGGCCTTAGAAGAATGTTTTATGATGTACAAAAATGCACTTTTTCTTTATAGCATCTTTATGAGTCCATACAAATTACAAATCTTTCTTTGCTTTTCTTTAGTTTTATAGGACCAATTCTCCATTCAGCTTCACTTATCTTAATTATGAAGCTATAAAATTAAATATTTCCCACTGTATTTTGTTACAGCCACATGAGAAACAGAGAATTATGGTATTAGGTTTTTCAGATAGGAAAGAAAATTATGGAAAGAAGAAAGATGTAATTAGAATTGAGAGTGATAACTAAAAAGATGGGAAATACAACCAATAAGGACAGAATTGTAATTTTTTTTTTATTTTTTAACAAAAGAACAAAGTGAATTATTTAATCTTGATATACATGTAGTAATGAAGACCATCAGTTTCAAAAGTAAGAAGGGAAAAATTAATCTTGGATTAATTGAAATATGCACTAGAAATAAATAAAATAGTTAAAATATAAAATCATTGTGAATAAATGGATATAAGAAAGCCTATATTGAAAGAAAAAAATAAGTTAATTCCCTTTTAGAAGAAAGCAAAAAATTGGAAAGTCATCACCCCACAAATGTCCTGAAACTTATTTACAGAAAGTGGCCAGATCCCACAACCAAGTGTTCACAGTAGCAGAATCAGGATTTTGAATTCTTTATTTCAGTAGAACAAACGCAAATTTGTCATCATTTCAGCCACTCTGTTATTGCCCCATGGTAACATCAATGTTTTGTAATTATTTTGGTGGTAATTATCTGAACTGCTTCTGTTCCTTTGTTCAATAAATTGTTTTCAATCATTTAAGAGAGAAATTAAGCATTTTCTTTAAATACTTCAGTTCATGGCCTTTATTAACAGTGGGTTTCAGAAAATTTCTCAGATGTAATGCTGACTTTAGGAACATTCACATCAGAAAATCTCACATGATGAAGTTACACATGCTTTAGATGTCTAGAAATAAGATTTGTATAAAAGGAAGAGTTGAAAATGTATTTATTTGTACCCTCGACTTATTTGCATAAAGGTTCTTTAAGCCAAACCTTCCTCATAGGTGAAGATCGAGTCTTTTTGATGGTCCTTAAGACTGTAGGACATTATTATCTCTTTTCAGGAATTAATTTTCATCTCAGATTAAGGAAAATGCCTGTATTCAGATAAAAATAAGAAGCACTGAGTTGAGGAATTGCCTTAAAATAAAATATGTAGCTATTGGAGCAAGATTTCTTGTTTGCCTGGCAGTCAGCAGTGATTCCCATGGACAGAAGGTAGCCTGGTTCTCTTCCCCAGATTTAGACCCTGCAAAGCTTCCTGCTATAAAAGCATCTTGTCTGGCTTCTGCTGCTGTTTGCCCTGAGAAATCCTGTAGAGAAGCACTGTAAATATTGAACCACCAGCCTCACAGGTGATGTGGGGCAGTTGTAGAACCTGTATTGTGTAATTTTGTATGTTTGGCCCTGGTGACTGTAAAGCACAAGGATAGAACACTTGCCCACACACCCACTTTATTTTCAGATCCAAAGTCAGCTCCTGTGTGAAAGTTTCCTACTAGGAGAATAGACATTTAAATGGTGCTGCAGAGGCAGACAAAGAGGAGAAACAAAGGCACAGAAAATGGAAGTAACAGCAGGGATGTATTGTAGAAGTTTAGTGTTATCATTTATTACACAAATCCCAGTTGTCAAGTGATAAGCAACCTCTCTCTGAGGGCACAATGGAGGCAATGCTGCTGTTCTTCATGGGGGAATTTGCAGATACCAAAAAACTTTTCCAGTACATCCTTGTCATCATGTACAGAGGCAACATGCCTTTTCTCAAAAAGGGAACAGAAAGGGTAATATACTTTTTTAATGAACTTTGGGAGCCCTTTATAGAACATTAACAAATGTCTGAAGGTTGCTGTGTTCGTATAAACAAGATTTCTTTTTTCTTGTTCTTGTGCTTTAGTCCATAAACTGTTGATATTTCCAACCTCCAGCCAAATTAATGCTCAAGAGGATACATGTTTCTGCAGTCTCCAAAGAGCTGGATATCACCAGCTACATCCAGGAATTTTAAAGTATGTTAAATTTACTGGGAACGTTTCTTGAACAACCTTAAATATGGCTGTGTTGGGCTGCTTTGGTTTTTTTCATGCCAGAATCTATTAATTTGATTACCTGTGATTTAAAACCAACTGAAAATACACAGTTAACAACCTAAGTGTTGGCAAGTCATACTTTTTTTCTCTCAGATTGAAGATACAGTCATAGGTAGGATTCACAATTTTAAGTCATTGAATGGTAGTAGAATTATACATAGATTGTGAATGACCCTTAAAGAAATTGAAATGGTAAAGTGAAAAGCATCTGAAAACCTTGGGAATTTTGTCTGTTCCTTTCTTTTCTTGCTTTTGATTCTAAGCCTTAAGAGAATGGAGTGTAAACTTACTTAAGAAGAACAGCAAAAACCATTTCTCAGATTGTCTTTAAATGTGTCACTGCTATTGATTCAGCTTTCTAGAATTGTACAATTCATCAGATCAATTCTGGGATATCTTTTCACATAAAATACGCTCTGAGTTCAGTTTCAAACTGACAGATTCTGCTTTTTTGTTACTGAGATGACTACCAAGAATTTTGATGCCAGAAAAAAGCATTGTTGAACTAAAGGCTCTGTTCAGGTGTTCTCATGTGAAAAGCTCTCTCGTGCTGAGCCAAGGACATGCACAGTGGTGTAGTAAGACTATGTAGAAAAGGAAAGCCTCATTGCTTTTCAGGGAATTTCATATCCTCCAGCTCACTTAGATATTACTGGCACATGCTCTTTCATTAAATGCAAGATACCTAAATTACATTAAGTTGACTATAGGTTAAAATGAACCTTTTAATACATTTTCGGGGGGTTGCATATTAAGCTCACATTTACAGACTTTTCATTTCTGTTTGGTTTTCTTGTCTTTAGGCTTTGGTTTTTTGGGGTTTTTTTATTCCTTGGTTATAAATGGAATGTTGTTTTGAAAATCTAAATTCTTACCATATTTAATAATGTATCAGAAAAACAGATATAAAGGACCTGAGAAAAGTATAATCCCAGCCCAAAGTATGTAGCAGTTAAAGAATGCATTCACAAAAGAACAAAAGCAAGAATAAATGATGTTTATGAAAATTTTTCTTTCACTTCATACTTTAACTATCACATCCATACTTTTATTGAAAATACAAGTGAAGGTTTGTTCTGGAGGGAGTTCATTCAGATGCCATTTTGTAGCGGCTGCTTGCAACCACAAAGTGTATTAGGATTTTAACTTGGGTGATAGTTGCTTATTCTGTATCCATCACAGATGCTAACAATTCAGACCTTTTGTGAATAATGGCAAAATGAAATATTTCTATTTTGACAAGAAATTTTAAACAAATACGAAGTATCTTCTACAAATTTAGTTGTCAGCACTTTGTAAAATTTCAACAAGCTAAGCAGGTTTGTTTATTGTTGTTTTTATTGTTTCTATTTTATTGTTTTTATTTCATTCTGGTGTGCTTAGTCTATTTATTTATCAGACCTAATAAATCTTAACTTTCACTCAGAATAAAATATTCACCTTTTTGTTTCTATGATAATATCTTAGTTATCTCTCACATCATCTTTATTCTTTCTTGAAGTTTGAAATGTTTCTTCTCGTATCCTCTGCTAACCTTTACATTGACCCCAACATTTAGCTTTGGATTTGGAGTCTCCTCCATTCCTTTGCTTTCCTCTCACAGAAGCGTGGTTCCCATGCCGAATTAAACATATCAACGACATCAAACACATCAACGACATTAAAGGTCATTGGAAAAGTAGAGGAATAATAGCAGACACTCCTCACCTATGGAAATTCTTAGATTTATTTATTTAAGAAAAAGGTAGCATTTATTCTCAGGGCAGTAAAGCTGTACTGTGTAATACAATTTCTGTAAGTGAAGGTTTACTCAGTGCCTAATGCCCTGACTCTATCCAAGACAAAGGAATCAAATTAGGAAAACACTATTATTATATTATATAGTTATATTTTATAGACATTCAAAGTCGATTTCTTTTGCTCTTCTAAGTGTCAGAAGAGACACCTTCATTGCTGTGCAGTAGCTTTCTGTGTTTCTGTATTTTATCACCTTATTTTAAAAGGATACTATATACTAAATCTATGATTTCAGGAATGAAAGGGAAACAGAATCAGGCATATACAACTTTTAAAAAAGAGAACTGAAGGAGAAGGAAGGTATTGGACATTGCTGTGAGTACAGCTGATTATTTCTGGGAAGAGATTTTGCAAGGGAAGCCTTGACTGCACTAAGTAAAACCAGTGTTGATTAGGCAGAAGTGGATGGTAGTTAATTGGGAGTGGACAGACTGAAAAAAATTGTCCCAAGCCAGTTTATAGCCTCAGCTACATCTGTTGCTGCTTTTTACTGGAAATTTTCACATGAAAACCTGGTTTGCAAGCTGGAGTTTGGAATAACTTTTCTTTACATTGGACTCTGACTTTCCTGTGAAAAGCAATTAAAACCATATGTATCACTTTTTTGGATGCAGAGTTCCCTTTGTCCTACACAGACCTGGGAGCATTACGGGTAACATAAGAGCTGAATTATGAAAGTAATTACAAAACAAAGTAACTTTTCCAGTGCATTTTACAGAATAATTTTTTTACCAGATACATTTGCTTACGTAGAATTTTTTCCTTGCTTTTTTTTTTTTCTTCATTTCTTTAAGCAATTTCGAAATCTTGGTATCAAGCTTTTCCTTCAGCATTCCTGGGAGCATTTATTGCCCTTAATTAGTTTTAATGTTTTTTAAATGCCAATCCCAAATTACAGGTTTGGTTATTTAACACCAACTGAGAGATCAGGCAAATGCAAACTGATTTGTGTGGCTACAAAAACCACACGAGTGGAAGCCAATCGTATTGATCACTTCAGCCAATTATTCTTGTACAACACATGGTTATCCCATTTTATTCACTAATATGCAGTAAAGCAAGCTGGCAGCTAAGAGTTGTTACATGATGAAAGTCTCTTTGCTTGCCACTCTGCTATCACTGCTGTGAAGGACAAGTCTTGTAACATATTTTAACAATCTTTTCAAGAATACAACTCAAAGTTACCGAGACAAGAAAAAAAAATGTTGGCACCATTAGGGTTGGGTTGAGAAGTAGCAGTTCCCAGCCAAATAAAATGTTTTAGATTAACTTTTGGATTCAGCAATATATTTTGAAAGGAAAACTGTTGACAAGGCTGCAAGTATTTTGAAGGGCTGAGCTGTGACAGGCTTGATCAGGAATGGAAGTTCTGTTTGTTTCCGAGATTTCTGTTGGCTTTGAAACTCACACGTCTCAATACCTCCAAAACTAAAACCAGCCTATACAGTACTGGCTACAGCCAGATGAAGTGTCAGGGACTTACTTAGCAATATATGGGTTTCATTTCATTCCAGTGGAGATGTAAAGCGAGGCCTTTGCTAAACAGAATGTCAGAGGAGTTCAGTCAGGATGCAGATGCAAATGCCTTTGGTTGCAGACTTCACTGGAAGTGAAACACTGCCCGCAGTCATGGGGATTAATTCCTTTGTCATTTGTGCTTCCTCTTCTCTCCTGCTGCAGGATTTGTCATTTTATAAATCATTCTCTGCTGCTAAGATCTCCTTTTCAGCTCATTTGAGATGCAGTGTTAGGAAGGAGTACCCTCCTCCAAAAGGTCAGGCTTGTTGTTTATTGTCATTGAAAAGGTTTTTCTGTTTTCTCGTCCTTTAACTTCTAATACCATCCTTCTTTTCTGTGCCACCAACCAGCTTTGTTTCTCTCTGAAATGAGCAGCAAGAGTACTATTAAAATTTATGTGGCTTAGCCTCTTCTCTGTGAAAATGGCCAGCAAAGCCAATATTTCGAGGGCCTCTCTGCATTCTCCATCGTGGTTTAAAATAGTGTGTTTTAATAATGCTTGCAAAAGCGTGTGTAGGAGAAGGAGTGGAATCACAAGATCAGAACTTAAAAATAGCATCTCTGGAAAAGTTGATATTTAGAGTTGCTTGAAATTGTTTTAGCCATATTTTTTATTCAGGGCTGCAAATACCCCTGAAGGGACGAAAAAAGAAAAAAAGCTTAAGATTCTCTTTTTGGCATATTTTCATGATGCTTTTGTGAATGTGGAATATATTAGGTCTACATTATCCATCATTTCTCCATTATGAAATCTCAGTTAATTAAGTCTTATCTGCACCCTTTGAATAGAATGCAGCCTTCTTTTTTCAGTAGCAGGGCAGGTTATTCCTTATCACTCTTAGACCTTGCAGATGTTTCCCTTGTAGCCATGTATAAAATGGCTGATATGGCATGAGTCTCCATGTGACAAATAACCTTCAAGTGCCAGAATCCTATGTTGGATTCCACTTCAAATCCTAATCTCATACGCATCTTCTTGTGTTAGGACAATTCAGGGCAACAGAAAAGATTGACTAATTTCAAAAAAATGTTTTATTCAGGAAAAGGTATTTAAATAAGGAAGACATGAAAGCAGGATTGATGGCGTATGAACTTTATAATTGTAATGCACAAAAAAGGAAAAAGCTGTGTAAGGAACTGTAAAGGAAGTCTTGTTTCCATCTTCAAGGTGGTACTGGTATCTTCAATATTTGAAAGCATAAAACAGCACATTGAACTGATAACATGTGCCGGTGACACCTGTGCTCCACATTAAGATAAATGGGCTCCTTGCATTCTTGAAGTTTGGTGCATGATGGTCCTTGTTATCTCAGGGCTTCAGCAGTGGCTTTGTGACTATTGCTGAATTCCAAAGACCATTGATGGTGCAGGAAAACGATAGGATATGTGAGTTTTGTTCTATATTGAATGGAAGAGCTGCCTTTAAGAGGTCTTTCTTTAAGAGATTGTTCTGTAACAGCACCAAGCAAAAGTATTTTATATAAATATTTCTGGATTTATAGGTCAGGTATTTCATCTGTGCAACAATAAATGTTCTGCCTCCTATTAAGTTATTTTTCCTCCAGCTTTTGTATCCTACTAACAGCATTGGTTTCACAGAAGAATTCCTGGATTCCTTAAATTCATTAAAGTTGAACAAATGCAAATCAAAGAATGGAACAAGGTTCAAACTATTGGGCCCATTAGGATACAAAGTTAGATACATTCCATGGCCACGCTGACTTTTGGGGTTAAAAAAATAGAGGGGATATTCAGTATGCAGGTGAGTTGTTTTTTCAGTAGATAAAATCTATAGTAACCTCCCATCTTTCAAGTATGCTGTGCCAGATTTTCTTATCAAACTGCTAACATCTTCTCAGCTGTTGGCTTTGCCATCTAAGTAGGCACCTACATCTAAAAAATTGCTGGAAAGGTAAAGCAAATCTATCTGTGTTGGAACACTACTTGTGAGAGAAGGAGCAAGCCTTGGAGGAATCCTGAGCTCCAGGCAAAGAGGCAGCAGAGCTGCTGCTGACCTCTACAACTCATTTTAAAGCTTGGCCTTGTGTGAGATGGTAAGCAGAGTATTGCTCGTTAAAGTAAGAGGAAGATGAAGGCAGCTGCTGTGCTGAGACTTGTGCTGCACCACAGATTGACTCATTGCTGGAAAGGAGCAGAGGGAAAATCGGTGCCAGAATCAGCCCAGCAACCACGCACGAGGCAGGAGAGTTGTGAGAATGCTTAGGAGTGTAAAAGTTTGGGAACTTGATCCAAGAAGCAGAGCTAAGAAATTGAGAGGACTGCAGAAGGTGGGCTAGCCCAGAGATGTCTGAGCTATCTTTGCAAAAAGGCATCAGGACTCACAACTATATTGGGAAGGCTTCCAGGAGGGAAAAACTTTTGCTAGAACCAAAGAGGACTTTTAAATTACTTTTTTAAATTTTTTTTTTGCTATTTTTAATTTTTTTTCTTCTAGTGAACTGAGCAGCCAAGCATTGGCAAGCTGTTCCAGAATGTACCAATCCTGAGGCAGATGAAATAAAAAGAAAAAAAATCTCTATCTAGATCTGTATGTATCTTTATCTATCTATCTATCGATTGATAGATGGATATAAAATCAGTTGTATTTGCTTTACCATAAGGATTCACTTAAGGAAGCAGAACTTTTCCTTCATTTGAGGTTTTGGTTTACTTTTGCTTTTATAAACTAGGAAAAATGTATCATCATAACTTCTTCTTTAGATAGGGACTGGAGTAACATTTCGATGGCAAAGAAAACATTTGTGTGAGTTTTACTGCAGGGAAATGCACACTATGCCAATTTTTAATATTTTCTATATGCATGAATATACCAAATGAAAACAACCAAAACAACTGGGGACAATTTTTTTCCTCTTCTTTCAAATAAACTTTAGGAAGTATTGCTAGACTTTTCAGTGGGATGAATAGCTGTCTTGCAAGGTCAGAGTGGTGCTGCTGGCATTGTGACCTGGCTTTGTGATCTCCAGTACATGCAGTTGTGTTTCAGTTTGTGAATTGCAGTGGAGGTGGCATTTCATGGCTCTGACAGCAGCCACAAGCTAAAAATCCACACCCTGGTTCCAAGAATACAGAACACATCTGGGAGGACAAAAATCACCAGATAATATTAACATGGTTCAAGGTGTGATGGGGATATCTTTCTAGGAAATAATGTGTTTGATAACTGTAAGATCATGTTAGTGTTTCTTTTATCTTACAATATTGTAGACGCGAAGAAATATATTCTTCTAGCAAAGTAAAAAATGTAAGATCATGTTAGTGTTTCTTTTATTTTACAATATTGTAGACACAAAGAAGGCATGTGCTTAGAAAATTAGAATTTGAATTGAAAGAAAGGCAAGAAGATGTCATTAGAACACCATTCTAACCCAGAACACTAAAGAAGACTGGGTACTAGTAATCTTTCTCAAACACCATTCTAACCCAGAACACTAAAGATTGGGTACCAGTAATCTTTGTCAGCAGGGAGCACTGATGACATCTCTCAAGCACACACACTGCAGACCAACTTCTCAGATCAACCTCCTTCCATGATTACTGGCTTCTAAGAATATTGCCAATACATCAGATAAACACTGGCAGCAAACAAGCCTCCAGAATTGATCTGAGTGCTCTACTTGTGTCTCAGCAAATTTGGTGGCCTCATTATGAGTTGTGTTTTGCTAAAAATGCAATTAAAATGTTTGCAGGTCATCCTAGATGGAGTTAATTCTGATGTTTACATTTTGTATCTTCATTTTCTGACTTGAACTTGCCTTTCCCTCCCCTCCTTAAGTAAAAGGAAGAGCAAGTGCTCACCTTGGAGGTGGCATACCTTTTACCAGGCAAAGCTCTTAGTGCATTGTCATCTCTACTGAAGTACTTTAAATCTCACATGTTGTTAAGAAATGTTTACTATTCAAATTCCTAATAGTAGTCCAGTTGAGCCCCCAGCATTTGTGAGGAACAAATGTGACAGAATGGGGAAAAAAGGAGTAAAACTGAGAATGATGTTTCAAGCAGGGATACAGGCAGACACTTAGAGAGTTGCACTCAGTTTAAGAGGCCTTGTCTGAACAGCTGGTTTATTTATTCAAATCTGGAATGCTCTCTGTTCTACCAAATAGAAATTGGACCGGTAAAAGTACATGGCACTTTTTTCTTTTTAAAAGAGTAAAGCAGTGTTTGGAATCTTCAGAGTGAGCTGAATGTATTTCAGTTTAGATAACTGATCCCAGTTAACTATGGCTGGTAATCACCAAGGTTTTACTGAACTTAGGCTGGTTTTTTTTCTGATATTGTGAAGTTGTGGTACTGTAGAGTGTCTGTGCTTCACTGTAAATCCTAATAATGGTCTCTATTTTCAAGTTGTAGGCTGAGGAGATGTGATTGACAGTGCACTCAATAGTGGGTGCATTTCTCTCTTCATCTCTTTTAACTTTCACCCAGATCTACATTGCAGAGGTAATTTGAGTTTTATTTGAGTCTCACTTCACACAAAAAGGAGATTTGGGAAAGCAGCCCATAACTGAGGTAGCTGTTAAAATTCTGACTGTTTATTTTTTAAAAATTGTTATTATTTCTAGATCCCATTGGGAGGGGGGGTAGGTATTTTATTCATCAAGAGATCAGCCACGAGCTAAAAGTAACAGCCCAAACCCTCTCATCTCCTATGGAACTGGTCAGTACACTGCAAAACTGAGCATTAGTAGTAAAGTATTACAAAATGTGATTGCAATTTTTTATCTTTTACTGCATTTTTCATAATTAAGGTAACCCTTTTTGCTCCTGGAAGTGGTATAAATCCAGCAAGCGGTACTGTTGTTAGCTGAAGTACTCCAACTATGGAAGTTCAGTGCAGGAGGCTTTCCTTGAGGAACACTTGAAAAGGAAGTGTAGCTCCTGTGATGTAATGGGACCCAATATTGTCAAACCATGTATAAAGTAATATTTGGCACAGATTCTTGAGTATGAGATGTCTTGAGGGGGTTGGTTAATTAGAGCCTTGCTTTGGTTTCTTCTTGAGCTTTCTGAAGCAGATGAGACAACTGAGGAGTGTAAAAGGTGGGTGTGCTGCGGACTTCTCTGGATTAAATGTCTCTTGCATAGTGAAAGAGGAGACAATAGGGCTGGATTCTGTTGCCCCTCAGGATCCCTCAGAGTTTTCTGTTTCTCTGTTACCAGGATGACACATGCCCCAGTATAATTTCCAGATGGCTTTTGAAGTTGGATGTAGCAAAGTATTTGCTAAATGGCTCTCAGAAGAGAGCCCAAACTGTGCTCCATTGTCAGAAGCAGTGCAAAGCTCGTCTCCCTAGTTAAAACCATAGGGCTGTTTTGTGGGGATATTTGTTTCCAAATGTCTCTGGGTTCTAATTCATCTTGTTGCAAAGATTTTCTTACGTATTTTGTCACTGATAGGTTTTGAACTAACTCAGATATATTCGTTGCATGAAATATATATGAAAATGTTATTTATACAAGTGCAGTCAGAACGAGGAGTAGGAGCACACCCAGGTAAATTTTATCAACATACTCAGAGAAAGAAATCCCGACTGTAGATCTGAAAGTCAAAATAAAGCTTCTGTCGACTTCAGTTGGGAAGAATTAGACCCAGAGAAAATAAGAAACACGCCTGACATGAACTGATGTCAAGATGTGTGTCCTCTGCCCCACAGAAAGAGGATATTTAAAATATTTATGTAAATATTTCAAAGGCTTACCAGTTGAGCTTTGTTAAAGGAACCTGCACGTGTGTTGACCTTATGTTTGTTTGTTTCATGGAAAATCCATGCAGCTGCTTTCCATAACTGTATTCACATCTGCTGTTGCTAAATCGTTGTGAGCCTGGTTTCCGAAGGAAATGAGTTTTATGTGATTACACTGTGTGTGCACACGTGCATCCACATGAACGTGAGTGCTTCCCACAACAACAGGGTTTTTAACTCACTGCCCAGTTTCAACCAAATCTGAAGACAGGGCCTAGTTTCTGAGACAGTCCATTCCTACAAATTTCCTGAAATGCAGGCACCTAGGAAAGAGAGCTGGAGAATGAGAGACTTTGGAGGAAGTAGCGTGTGTGATTTCAGCCCTTGTGAGGCACCAGGGAACAGAGATGTTGGAAATTACCTAACTAATGGAAAGCTGCCTTGTTAGGTGCTAGAGTAACTGGTTGTGAGAGAGAAATCTGCAAGGAATCTGTCTTCATTAATTTCACTGCTCACAAAATTGTATTTTCTGATGAATTCTCATTTTATTAAAAAAAAAAACCACGCACACAAAACATGGTCATTTTTTTAGTAGTAATAACCCTAGTCTCTGTTTTAGGAGAGGAAATTTTAGATTTAAGAGAGGAAGAAAGCATGAAAGGTTAGTGCTAGTTTTTATTGGCAAAACTTTGGATGGTATTGGGTGTGAAAGCCGTAAATTACTTCTGCAGTTGGTCCTAAGGAAAGGAGAGTAAAACCATTAAGTTACATCTTTTATGTTACATGAATTTGCTATGTATGACAAACCTTACATGGAAAAAAAAATCTAGCTTCAGAAAACTCCCTTGAATTATTTCTTAGTTGCATTGGTGATGTTTCTCATCTTTTCCCTCCTATGGAACAAATCCACTTGTGTGATACTAGAAAATAAAGTTGTAAGCAATAGATTGTAGAAATCTTTAAAAGTTGCCTAATCTACCTCTGATTGATTTATAAAAAGAGATATATATTAGACTGGGTGCATATCTATATATATGTGTGTGTGTGTGTGTGTGTACATGGGTACAGTGAGAGAGTGAATAGCAGAGTAGGAGAAGGAACTTTCTTCTTGTAAAGGGAAGTTGTAGCTCACTAAACATTAAAAAAGCCTTTCTTTCCAGCCCTGACAGGCTGTGAAATATTATACTTTAAACCTGTCACTATTCTGGGACTGAATCTTGCTTGTCCTGTACCTCAGAAAAGTGTAATTTAGGAGGGTGTGCATGGGGGTGTTTTAGGGTAGAGAGGTACGTGGGAAATCCACGGTGAAGAAGAAGAAAGGAAACATTCCCTGGTGAAAGTTTTGTGGAGTTTTTTTTAATATTATTTTTAAAAAGTTGTTGGAGTTGTGCAATTGTTCAAAGGTAGGAATGTTAGACATAGCCTAAGGGAAAATGCATTAATGGGAACACAAGTATGGAACGTGTGAGTGGTCAACAGGACATGATGAATTAAACTTAATGTACAGTTACAGACTTAATTAGAAGATTTTTAGATTTATTACAGGAATTTGCAGAGTAATTGCCTTCAAAGTAATAAAAAGTAAAAGCAGAGGTGATGCCTTGTTAAGACTAACCTTTTCTAGGATATTACTGGTTTTACCAAGCAAAAACCCTAATTATTTTGTGATCAAATTTCAAGAAGTGACCCCACCCTAAAAAGAGTGTGTTTTTCTCTAAATAGTACATATAATGCTGAGAGAAAGAGAGACAGTTTCTATGTGTGCACACAGAAGTTTCTCAGGGGGGTATGTCACACATGTAATGTAGAAATTTCCAGGGTTTTTTTTGTAGAAAAACCCAAAGGAAAAGTCACTTTAAAACATGCCATAGCTTAGCTGGAATGCTTCATGATGGAAGCTCAAAATAACTGCACAGTATCATTTGAATGAAATTCAAGTAATGGGAGAGAAAGAGTATCAGCAGCTCTGCATCTCTCATTTATCTGAACATCAGCAAATGGACACTTCATTTGATATCTTGACATCTCTTTGTTTTTATATATTTGGCTGGTATATATCAAGGAAGACACAATGCAGTTTCTTTGAACTCTGCTGCTGAACATCTGTAAAAGTTTATCTGGCACATGGTAGTAATTTTGAGCTGTGTGTATGGCAAAGATGTGTATATGTTTCTGCACAGAAGTTAAACTGGTGAATCTGCCACATTTGTCTAAAACATTTCATTTGTCCAACATGTTTTTGAATTATATATCAAGTGAAAAATGTAATATTTAAAAGGTTTCCTTGTGTTTAAGTGGAGCTTTGAACAGAGTTCTCAACAAAGACCCTACATTAGCTTTAGGATTTTGAATGAAGAGATATTTATGCATATTTTTAATTTACATATGTATGTATTTCCTTCACCTCAGATATTGAGACCAATTTACTCTTATAAGTGTGATCTGCAACCAGACCATTTCTGGTATAAGTGAGAATGTTTGGATTGCTAGCACAGAATGGAGGACTGTGTAAATCCCAATTTTTCTCTGCCATTAAACTTTGTGACTTTTTTTTAGTATAGCCTAATCATAAGATCATATGGTAGATGCTTTTAATGAAAATACACAGATACTTTCCTAAACTCTATTTCCTATTCTGTCAGTGGAATAAAAGCTTTTCCTTGTGACAGATGTGTGCTTTGGCACTCAGTCGCTGCTTCAGGGGACTTCACATAGAATCCACAGACTCTGAGAAGATTCCAGGGACTCTTTGTATGGCAGTCTGTAAATTCAGGACCTTATTCTCCTCATACTTATTTTTATCTATTTATTGTAAAAGACAGACAATGATAAATTTGTATATCTGCAGTACTTGATCCTGTAGTCACTGCTTGGAGCCTCTGTTTTTTACTCACCTGAGAAGGCACTGGAGATAACCTGAGAGTGGAAAAGGAGGCTGGTGAGAGCAGCTGTGGAGAGGGGCCCATGGGCAAGGTCAAACAGGGAGCACTGGCAGAGAGCAGAGATGGAACTCAGAGCTTTCATTCAATGTTGGCCATAAATAAAGTCATAGAATGGCTTGGGTTGGAAGGGACTTCAAAGATAAGAATTTGGCTTAGGTTGAATCTTCAGTTCTGGATTTTATGCCATAAAGATCTTTTGACTTGCTGATGAAATCATTAGCAGATCAATTTACTCTCTTGTTTAAAACAGTCTTTAAAGCACTAAAATGCTTGAGGCCTGCAGAAGGGTCCTTGTATCTCAATGGCAGATCCATGAATGAATGAATGTAGAATGTACTGTGTTGTGTTCCTGGGCTGTTTATAGAAGGAGCTACATTTTGCTGTAATCTGATGTTCATATTCATATTTCACATTAGGAAATCTGCAACAACTTTGCTGAAAACTTAGATTACTGAAAACTGTGCCTTTTCAGTTCCATAGCAGGATCATCAGATAATGCTGTGCTTAAACTGAGTGTAAAATGCAACCCTTTTCTACTTCATCCCTGTGAAGTGCAGCTCCTTGATGTGAGCATTCTGAGAGTCTGGCATTTGCATTAGGAAATACTTCATATCTGCTAGTGGGAATAATTAAAATGGATTCCTGTGGTGTGAATGGATGCCCTAGCTTTTATTGTGCCCCATTTTCCATGTCTAATTGAGCAGCTTTGTAGTAAGAGAACAAAGGTCAGATGTATGCAAGTTTATCTGGATACTAGGTTTCAATTAGAGGAAAACCGAATTCCTTCTACTTTTTCCAGGTTCTCTGAAGCTTGTATGCGAAGGACAAGCTAATTACCTCCTCCAACACTTCTACCAGTGTTGAGGGGCTTTTTATTTTTACCCAAAATATTTTGATTTTGGATCCTTATCTGGGAAATATAGAGGTAACAAAAAGCATAGTTAAAAAAGAACTAGGACCACAATGTATTTTTTTAAGAATCATGGCAGATGATACTTGCTTATTTTTATGAGTATTCAAGCAAATACATGTCTCAGCTGAAAATCTTCAGGGAGCAAAGGAGCTGTGTCCTTTGCGCAGAGAGGCTTAGCAGATGCACTTTTACTTTAAGGGAGATGCTGTTTTTATTATTGTTATTATCATCACAATATTAGGCTGACAATGTTTTTGCTGTCTCTAAAGTAGCCTTTGAGGAGTTCCAGCTTCCTGTGTGGTGATATTGGTCAGTAGAATAATATGGTCCCATCAGTGTTGTGTTCCAAATCATCTGCCTCTAATATCTGTCATTGCCAAATAGAGGGTGTGGTTTTGAGGGGTTATGGGTTTTTTGCCATGGCTTTGTTGTTTTGGTGTTTTTTGTTTTGTTTTGTTTGTTTTGGGGTTTTTTTTTTGTTTTTTGTTTTGTTTTACTTTTTATTTTTTATTTTGTTTTTAGCCAAATGTCACTGGAGCTTTCAACTAACACAACTGAAATATAAGACTGAACCTTTAAATATTGTTTTGTTTACTTTTTTTAAATTTTATTATGTTTTTTAGCCAAATGTCACTGGAACACAACTTACACAGCTGAAATACAAGACTGAACCTTTAAATATTGTTTTGGAAGAGTTTGTCTTGTTTTCATTCTGATTTCACACCTAAAAGGTTTTACAGAAGGCCTGATTTATGTGGCTCTAGCAGCACTTCTCTGTAACACATTACATGAATTGTTTTTATTTTAAAGGCAACTAAACTATGGAGAGAATTACGGGGTGAGAGTGGCTGTAAAATTTACCAAAACCAAATTAAAGCAGCACAAATGTAAGCACACATGAAACTGGAAACTGAGTTACAACTTCAGAGTGTTGTCCCTCTGCCTTGCTGTTCTTTGTGAGCTTCATGAACTTTTAACTGAGTGAAAGCAGCAAAACTTTCAGATGTACGGTACTTTGTATTTATGTTTGTTTGGTTGAGACTATTTTTTCCTATTTTCATTTCATGAGAGTGTATATGCTGGTGACATAAAATCCTTACCATAAAAGCATTGCTTTTTGGTAGAAGGAATTAGTTATGATAACACCTTGATCCTTTTGGTGATACTTAGTTTATTTTTGTTGAGAATGCTCATGGATACAGAGTTTTTATATCGGCTTTCCAGACATAGGTTTTGAGAGAAATTGCTGCTTCTGTTCTGTTTGGAGATGGAGGCAGAGAGATGTGACTTGAGTTGTTCAGGGTGTCAGGAGAAGCTGAGTCAAACCAGCTGGACCCTCAGACCACCTATCCAGCACCCCTTGGAGCAGAGCCCCTTGCCACCCCAGAGCTGCTGCACTGGAAACCAGTTTGATGTGGAGCACTCCCGGCCCTGGGGGATTTGCACACTAATCCTTTGTGTGACAACACAGCCTTGCAAACATGGGGGTGATGAGTGTGTTACAAGTGTTTGGATAGATAAAAAACAAAATGAGCTGTTAAAATGGCCTCATTTTTTAACTTGTAAAAAAAAAATCTCAGCAGGGCGAGATATTACCAGCGCTAAGAACAGCTCTGAAAGGATGTCAAGATAGTGCTACTATCAACATGAGCGTTTGTGGTGATCCTTCAGAAAAAAAATAAGCTGAGAAACAATTTTTCTTCCTTCTGTCCCAGGGGGCTTACTGACTAGTGATGACTTGTCTGGCTCAGCTATGTGTATTCTAATTCACTTTCTTAGCCAAGATCAGTCAACACTCATTAGAAGTAAACTTCAGCACTTAGTTCAGATTCAGTAAATAGCTTTATTAGTTTAGGTGAAATACTCTTAAGTCTTCAGCCTTAGCCAGATGACACAGTGATCTGGTTGGAACAAGGAGAGAAACTGTTCATAAATCCTTCAGTAATTTTAGTGTCACTGAAATGGAGTTGAGTTTTATAAATTACTACTTTGGCTCTTTTTCTGTGGAGGTTCTGCTGTTACAAACCCAAGAGTCACTAATTTTATCTAGGTGTAAGCTTAATTTGAGTTCAGAAAATTATTTGATCACTCAATTATAACTGCCTGATGCAAAACTAAATGTAGAGCAGAGTTGGAGTTTTCAAAAATCCAATCTCTTAAATAAGAATATGTACTAGAATAAGTAAAATGACCTAACTCATACAATATAGGAATCATCTGTTAGTGGTGGTAAAGCACTTTAGCATGAAAGTTTATTGGTTTTGTTAGAAACACATTGCACTCACTACATATAAGAATGCATTTGTCCTTGGGCTACAAGTTTGTTTAAAGAAACAGTTTTTAACCACTTCAAAATCATAACAGGCCAACCTGTTCCACCAAAGGAAACAAAGCCAACAGTTGTAAAAAAACAATTGTCTTTTTTGTGGAGGTGGTTTTATACAATGCGTTTACATTTAGTATGATCTATGACTGTACCCAAATATAAAAACATAGATAATTATTCAATGCTGTAAACAAGGAATTACATTTCATCTTCAATTTTGAATTTGCTTTTTTGGCATATTTTTGGTGATTGGCATTAATTTAGCAGTTCTTCTTTTCTTCTCCATACCTTTCTTCAAATAAAAATCCTACATTTCAATGTCTTGCAACCATTCAATTTGCAGCAGTGTTCCAGAATCACAGCCACAACCACAGGAGCAGCCATGATTTACCTGAAAAATGCTCTCAGGGAAATTACATAGGAGATGGCCTGTGAATGAGGCTTTTAAAATTACTTTTATAAAATCAACAGCAAACCACCGGGGAAAAAAAAATCCCACAATATGCTTGCAAGCAGGTTTGCTTGGAATAAGATTCTTGTGTTGGTCCTTGAAAAGTTGTTACAACCCCAAGGACTAATCTAAAATCAGGACACACAGCCACTGTTGGGATCCTGGGAGGTGCCAGGACTTTCAGATTTTTTAGAACTGCTGACAAACAAACAGTGATAATGTGCATGTTTGTTTGTATATGTATATATAAATATGTGATTTTTAAGCACATGGAACTATTGATTCTTCTTTTGGGGACTTTGTCTATGAGAAAGGATGGGAGGCAATAAAATGATTTCTTCAGCTCTTAGTTGGAATTGAATAGTAGGTGCAGGTTCTGATACAATTTAAAATCTTTGCCTTGTTACTGAAAATTATTAATATTTAGGCAATTTGGAGACATAGAAACCTATGGAGGAGTATATTCACATCTCTGTAAATATTTTGAACTGCAGTCCTAATCCTTCCTGTCATCTCTTGTAGCTGTTACTGAACTTTAACAATCTGACTTGAATTCAAGTTAACACTATTATTTGAAACTCTAAATTCCAACAGTAATTAGAGTACACCTTATGTCAGCAGGGCTTCAAGGATCTTGTTAAAGAATGTAAATTTAATTTGAGCACACATAAAATGGTTGCCTATGCCCAGGTATGGCAGCAGCCTCATTATTAAATAAAAGTCAGTGATGTGAAGTCCTCATATATTTTGCCCCAGGAACCTGACAGACATTTTCTCTGCAGGATTTGATTGTATGAGAGGAAACGTAAAGATGAGGCTCCAATTATGGTACTTTTTATTTAAATCTGCATCTTTTATTAACCTCATGCTCCATTTGGAACAGGTGAATGGAAGTTATCAGATCCATATCCGAATAAATGCTGTTCATGTTATAAACAGGCCATATAAAAAATCTCAGTTGTACAATTTCAGTATGATCTAAATCTATTTGATGGCTGGTTTGCAGGCTTTTATGTCAGAAGTTAATGTGGGCATGAAAATACAGTGGAAGTGTCTTGTTAATATTTTGTCAAGTTAACATATTGGTAATGTGGTCAAGGAAGATGTGTCAGTCTGTGGCAAGCACACTAAGAACAGAAAGCTAGGAATAAGTTAAATTTCTTAACATATGTGAGTAGAATTGTGGCAGTATGAGGAGGATGGAAGGATTTTCATTAGCATAAACCCATTTTAGTTTCTGAAGGGCTCAGTGATCTAAATCCTCTCAGTATTTATCTACGTTTCAGTATTTACGTCGAGATCTAGGTCATGCTCTACATCTAATTGAGGTTTTCATACAGCCCTCACGTTCCTAATGCTTGGTGACCTTTGGCTGTGTGGGAAGCCATGTGGTTTTTTTCAGCCAGGAACCTGGGACTGGAGAAAGTGAAGGCAGGTTTGCACAGTGCAGTCAGTCAGCGTGGTTCTGTTCCCAGATTTGTAAATGCTCTCGAGTGGTTTTGTCCCTTCAGGTGCTGGGTTATGTGGTGTTACAGATTTCACACCTGGACAATAATCCCTTTCTAACACTGCTGATTTTTTGCAATCTTTTAGACAAGACCGTGAAACATCAGTAAATTAACCTAAGTCCTAATATTCCCATTTTTGTACAGATAATTACATACTTCATGATTAAATATCACTTTTCTTGGAAGAACCAAAATTTTAGTCCATCTCTTTGTCATGGAGCATCGTAAATTCTGTAGTGTGCACATCCAGCTGTTTCTGTGAACGTAGCATCAAAAATGTGATAGTTTTATTGTAAGCTACAAGTACTACTTAGTAAATTAAATGCTGACATGTTTGGGAAGGGAAAGAATTTTGACAGTATCAGTGTAAAACAAGATGATTTTCAACACCAAATACTTAAAGCAGCTTGAAGCCTAAATGTACTACAAACTAAATTACTCTGGTAGGATGCCTGACTTTTTGTGGAGAACACAACTCACAAATAAGCATAGGATGGAGCTGCCAATTTTATTGCTTACATAAACCAAATGCTTAGTGTTTGAGACATTGTTCAGAAAGACAGCTTTAAAAGTTTCTCCATGAATCACAAGGAGAAATAAACTTAATTGCTGACCTCTTGGGTGTGAGAGGTAACTTGTGTGTGCTACCAACATATATATTGTGGGTGTCAGTGCTAATACTCTTTTCTCCTGAGTGTTGTATGGCAGGCAGTTTAAGTATTATTATTATGACAGTCTGAAATTTAGACATATATTTGTTGAAGTTAGTGATTCAAGCCAGGGCAAGGCAAAGAGAAATATGTTGTTCAGTGCTTTGCTTAACTAGACACAAATGGCTAAAATCCTGCACAAGAAACTGGGGTTTGGATTGACAAAGAGGGAAAGATAATCCAAATCAGTTTCTTTCATTATGAGGCAGTGAATAAGTTGCTCTCTACATTGTTCTTCTCTCTCCTTTTCTCTTGCAGGAAATATCTGAAAAGAGGATGATAGATCCTGTAATCACCAAGTCTGTGGATGTTAGGCTTTTACATAGAAATGAAATGGGTTTTCTGACTCTTTGTCCCTTGCTTTTTGAGAGATGGTCAGCATTTCAGGAACCTGCCCTGTGTGATGGATCCTTGACAGACTGGTTTAGTGACAAATGTAGCCCAAAAGATGCTGTAATTTTGGCTGTGTGCTCTGTAGAGGGAACAAATGGGAACTGACCCCCTTCCTGGCAGGTAACACTAGGAAGTGCTCAAAATGAGTGTATTTACACTTTCCATCTGTAACTCTCAGTAATTATTTGTTTGTTACTGTTAAAACACTTGTCAGATGTTTTCAATTACTTTATTCTGACTGAGGATAAGTAAAACACATTCTTGAGGTTGATAGGAAGAACAGCTCCATCCCTGTTTCTGGTTAGAAATTATACAGGATAGGCATACATAACAGTGCATATAATATTGCAAAATAATGTTGCTTACATGAAAGAATTCTGTGGAGTTCTGGCTTCAGACAGGTGCTCTTCTAGGCTCTCCACCACCATTGCCTGGTTCCATGTCTCCTTTTTTTTTGAGACGTGGACACCCTTTGTTGGGTGTCCCTGTACTGTAGAACAATCTCCATCACTCTGTATTGCCATAAGTGAAGACTGGTGCTGATATAAGCCAGTGCAACGTAATTGCAATTAGTAATTGCAATTAGTAATTGCTAGGCCTTGTTTGTTTGCTTGCTTGCTTTGTATTTGAGAACAAACAGAGCAGTTCTGGGAACAACCTAAATGTTAAAAATCTTCAACTCTAACAGCAGTGTTGCTTAATGATGAGTGTTGGGTACAATTTAAAATAGTTAATGGTAAGAAAAAGAAAATGGCCCAGAGTTTGGTACAATCTCACTGAACAAGCAACTAATGGAGAATAGCTCCCAAAGGCATACAGAGCGGGAAGTACCTGTGGGGAGAGAAGAGCAGGACAGGAGGAGGGCAAGGGGTGCTGAGGTCTGGAAAACAGATTTCATGAGCTGTCCCTTGTGTGAGTGTGGCTCTGAAGCAGTCCCTTCATCCCCCCTAAAGTGCAATTGCTGCTTTCAGCCATGGGGATCAGTAAATGCAGCAATAACAAGGGGTGCAGGCAGATTTTCTTTTTATTCTGTCACTGCTAAGATTGCTTGTCTTTTGTCCATGCTCACAAGTGAAAAAGCCTGGCTCCAGTGTAACTACCCTGCTTTGAAATCCCCTTCAAGAGCTTTAACTTGAGAAGTAACCTAGCGTGCGTTCTTACAGGTTGCAAACATTGAACATTTGGTTTTCACATGTTGATGCTTTCTTAATACTTTCTGTTCCTTAAAACCTAATCTTTTCCTGTACCATCAACAGAAGAATGCAATCTTCTGTTAGAAAAATCTGTTAAAAATTCCTGTTGTATTTGTTTATGTGTGTGCAAATGTGTATAAACTAGTGGACTTTAAACAGAATTCATTATGAAACAGGAATTCCTTGTTTTCTTTCATTTTGTTTGGTCAACTGAAAAAGAACATCTGTACCATCACCCTCACTGCAATTTTCCACCCTGGCAATTACCCACATGAGGAAAGATCATGGGCTGTTTTAGAGAGCAGGATATAATTGTGCAAGGTTTCTGTTGATCTGGGTAATTTAGTGGAAAAACTCTGATTAGACTAATCTTGCCAAAAGGTAGTAAGGGACACATTAGATGGCTTACCTGTAATTTAGATTTCTTTTAAGCTAGGTACAAATTGATGTTTTTGTGTACATGAAAAGACATCAGAAAAAAGATGTATTATTCATAGGTACTGCTTCCTAATGGCAGCTAAAACTTTCTAAATGCATAATGCATTTGCACTAAGGAAAATATGCCCAATATTTCTTAAATGTCGAATATATTTAAATATTTTAAAATTAGTTGAACTTGTGCTTCATTTAGCAATATATTTTAAAAATGCATTCAGCATTGTGTGTTGTTTTGAAAATGCATTATCTAGTTAGCAACTAAATAAAATATTTATCTGACATGCTGACATAAAAATGCGAAATCATTGTGGTATAATTCTTTTTATGGAGGTCTTAAAGTGAGGTCAAATTTCCATTCATTTCTAGCCACTGTACAAGGTTACTAGAAGGTCACCTCTTCTAAATAAATAGAGCAATAGTTACAGTAGAAAACAATGGAAGCTGCTGAGTTGAATCTTTAAGTGCTTATTCTTTGTGCATCTGCAAAGAATTACAGCAATTGTTGAATTGTATTATTTTGCACATTGCAAGCTGGAGTAAAGAATCTAATCCAAGTATTATTACAATGATTGTGAGGATTATTGCTTAGTAGGGCCTGATCCATCCTGTTAGGTGTTCTGCCTTTTGTTTTCCAAGAGCTTTGTGAAAAATATTTCTGAATCATCAGTAGCAAATATTGTTTGTGAATCTGGAGATGCTTCTGCTGTCAAAAGCTCAGAACCCACTCTCTCAAGTCTTGCAGTTTGCTGTGATGTATGTGACATTCAGCTGTTATCAGCTGATTGGGGGAATGGACCCATCCTGACTTTGGTGAAACATTTAAATGCAGGGATATGAAGCCTCTGAAAAGGGTTAGAAACTTAGCCAGGTGCAGAAATCAAGCACAGCTTCAATCAGGAGCAATAACTGCGCAGCCTAAGCAACCCAAAAGAAGA
>NW_005054539.1:622332-623189 GCF_000277835.1 Geospiza fortis | reverse complement strand
CAGGGGATTAAAACAAATCTGATGTTTGGGGGGCTGTTCATTCGTTCCTTGGAATTTGCTCTTCCCCACAAATCCTCTTTTCAGGTAAGACAAGCAAAAATGCTTCTCCCAAAATGTGAAGGTAGGGACCAGGGAAGGCTTATTAAAGGGGACACCATTGTTTGCTTCTCACCCTCAAGTTGCCCTGTCCTTCTGTCTTTCTTTCCATCAGCCTTCCTCTGTGCTGAATGCTGGCTCTGTTCAGAAGTTATCTTACCTAGTAGTGTTACTTGGAATGAGGAGTTTTCTTATTTTTGAACCATGTGAGTCTTTCCCCAGTACATTATACAGTCAGTCATGTCATACTACAGAACCTCTGACTACCTTAAGATTTTTGTATTTTACTGTTCCTTCCCCCAATAAAGGGCTATGAGTGACAAGGCAGTCAAGAGTAGTGCACCAACCCTACTTATTTAAATTCATATTTGAGAATTCTGCTGACATTACCCAATTCCTAATTTAATTTAGGAAGCATGTCTGTTGTTGACCCTGGCTTTGTGTTGGGTGTTTTTATTTTCATTTTCTTTCTTCTCCAGCACCACTGTCTGTGGTTATTAAAATGCTTAGGGACCTGATTTTCCCAGGTGCTCCTCAGCCAGAGCTTCAATAGTTCACTGATTAATAGGTCTGAAAATGAGGCTTCTTGTGTGCATTCTGTTGAGCACTGACCTCCTGTAAGAGACACAATGATGTCTTCCTCAGCCAGTCTTGCAGAACTGCCCAATAAGTGGATTTTGCTGAATTAGTGAACTGTTCAAAATCCAGTATGATTTCTATAATCTAACAATGCATTGAGGTCTTGCTGAGTCATTTTATTC